>NW_015505937.1:205823-299598 GCF_001515645.1 Sinocyclocheilus grahami
AAACGATTAATCGCATCCAAAATAAAAGTTTTTGTTTACATAGTGTTTACTGTGTATATTTATTACTTAAATATAAATACACACACATACAGTATATATTTTGAAAATATTGACATGTATATGTTTATATTCACTTATATATAAATACACACACACACAGTATATATTTTTAAAATGTGTACGTGCATATATTTATATTTGTATAATTTATAATATATATATAAATATATTTAATATTAGTGCTGTCAAACGATTAATATTTATTATGTATATATAAATACACACACATACAGTATATATTTTGAAAATATTTACATGTGTATATTTATATAATTTATATTATATGTAAATATATTTAGCATATTTTTCTCAAATATATACATGCATGTGTGTGTATTTATACTGTATATACATAATAAATACACACAGCACACATACATTTATTATGTAAACAAAACTTTTATTTTGGATGCGATTAATCGAGATTAATTGTTTGACAGCACTATTTAATATATAAACAACATATTTTCTTAAATATACAGTATATGTGCATGTACGTGCATTTCTAAATACATAATAAATATACACATTACATATATTATGTAAACAAAACTTTTATTTTGGATGCGATTAATCGAGATTAATTGTTTGACAGCACTATTTAATATATAAACAACATATTTTCTTAAATATACAGTATATGTGCATGTACGTGCATTTCTAAATACATAATAAAT
Organism: Sinocyclocheilus grahami; assembly: GCF_001515645.1. NCBI lineage: Eukaryota > Metazoa > Chordata > Actinopteri > Cypriniformes > Cyprinidae > Sinocyclocheilus > Sinocyclocheilus grahami. The sequence continues at coordinate 206,561 of NW_015505937.1, forward strand.
ATACACATTACATATATTATGTAAACAAAAAAAATCTAATTTTGGATGTCGTTTGACAGCACTAAAATAAAATAAAAAATAAATATCAGATGGGGGGGGGGGGAACACTTGAGAATTAGAAATGTTACTTTGACAACAGACTCAAATAAAATAAGTTTAAATTTAACCCTTTAACTGTCACCCGTCCCCTCTGGGGTATTTAATATATAAACAACATATTTTCTTAAATATACAGTATATGTGCATGTACGTGCATTTCTAAATACATAATAAATATACACATTACATACATATATTATGTAAACAAAAAAAATCTAATTTTGGATGCGATTAATCATGATTAATCGTTTGACAGCACAAAAAAAAATAAATATCAGATGGGGGGGGGGACACTTGAGAATTAGAAATGTTACTTTGACAACAGACTCAAATAAAATAAGTTTAAATTTAACCCTTTAACTGTCGCCCGTCCCCTCTGTGGGACGCCTAAGTTTTACTTCACTATATTACAATTAAATCCTAATCTAATCATGACAAACTATGTATCGTTGGAAAGGTCTAAGACTCCAAAATGCATTGGTAAAATATCTATGTAGGAAAAGTAATAGATTAATTTATGACAAGAGTGCACCTCAAAAATCTTCATCATAACAGGAGTTCTGACCTTTGTCAAAAAAAGTCTTCGTTGTTGCCTTTTTCTCTACAAATCATCAGAAATTATACAGCAATTGAAAACTTCAAATCTCAAAATTCATCCTTTGAAACCCATTTTAAAATCAAACATTGCATTACCATGAAAACGGTACATCAATATCATGTTACAAAATGTTTTCGTTCATGAATTATAAAAAATGTAAGTTTGGATCGTGCACTTTCACAACTATGTTCAAAAATGTGAGTGACAGTTAAAGGGTTAAATACTAAAATTACTACATCTAAAAATTTAATAAAGGTAAGCTAAATATATATATTTTTATAAACTAATAAAAATGGGAAAAAAAGCACATAAAATCACTCAAAATAAAACCTGAAAATATAAAAATAAAAGCCAATTCAAAATATTATGATAGTACACAATCCTCAAACAGCCTGAGACTATGTTCAAAAATGTGAGTGACAGTTAAAGGGTTAAATACTAAAATTACTACATCTAAAAATTTAATAAAGGTAAGCTAAATATCTTTTTTTTTATACACTAATAAAAATGGAAAAAAAGCACATAAAATCACTCAAAATAAAACCTGAAAATATAAAAATAAATGCCAATTCAAAATATTATGATAGTACACAATCCTCAAACAGCCTGAAGAAGACATCTGCTTGTGTGATGAAACGAGTCGTTTCTGACCTGCGTGAATCTGCAGCGTCAGCCTCTTGATGAAGTTCTCCGGCTTTAACAGGCTCACTCTCACCGCGGCCTCTGTCCTCCGCTGCTGCTCTTGTAGCTTCTCCTCTCGGAGCTGTCTCCGTGTCTCTGAGGCAGCTCTTCGGACCTCCTGCTCCTCCTCTCGCGTCCTCCTCCTCCTCTTCTCTCCAGCCGCGCGGATGCTGCGGTCTTCTGGCCGCCCGGAAGTGCTCCTGGATGCGGCTGAAGGGTTTGATTCATCCGTGCATGTGTCCTGATCGAGCATTACACATGATGATGATGATGATGGTTTATTTTCATCACTCTCTTCCTCTGAGTCTGAGATCTCCCACGTGTTCGCTCTCTGCACGGCTGACATCCCTTTAAATCCTCTGCGGGATTTAATATGCTGTATGATAATCGAGTTATTATATGTAAATTGAGCCTGAGCAGATGTCGATTAATGCGTTTTATTGTTTCCTACACTCGGTAAATTGTTCGTTTCCAACAAGCTGCGTGCGAATGTAAACAAATACGGGGCGCTGAGAGGGACAAGAGTAGTACGGATTGCGTTTCGAAAATGATAAAAACATTTGTAGAAGTAAGTTTTTGTTTCATTTCGATTAGATTTTTCGGTAGATTTTTCAGTTTTATTTATACAATGTATAATTGTACATTCTAATGTTTTCATTGAACCTTTTTTTGCACAGTGTTATTTTGATTTCAGTATATATCCTATATATAATTTTTCAGTCTATGTCTTGTATACACTATATATATATATATATATATTTATTTTTTCCCCCCAATTCAATTCAAGTTTATTTGTATTGCACTTTTCACTATACAAATCGTTGCAAAGCAGCTTTACAGAAAATGTTACGTTTCTACATTATATTTAGGAGTAGGATTTTAGTGGAGACTATGTGAGAAAATCATGCAGTTAATTACAAATGACACGTAATGAAACAGACGGTAAAAACCCTATTAACTGCAATGATTATATGTTGCAATTAAACTTTGCGATTAAACATTGAGACTAAGCTAAATTTGGTAGTTTTATATGTTGTTCCAGGTTTGTTCCATATATTTTATGTTGTTCTATATATATATATATATATACAGTGTTGGGGAAAGTTACTTTTAAAAGTAATGCATTACAATATTGCGTTACTCCATAAAAAAGTAACTAATTACGTTACTTAGTTACTTTTTATGGAAAGTAATGCGTTACGTTACTTTTGCGTTACTTTTTAAATCTGGACAGGGCTTGCTTGTTTGTTTTTAAAATAAAAAAGTTATATTTTCCCAGAGCTGTCAATCAATAAATTGGAAAAAAAAGTAACTTACGATACTTATTTGAAAAAGTAACTAAGATATTCTCTTGTCAATTAAAAAGTAATGCATTACTTTACTAGTTACTTGAAAGAAAATAAATCTGATTACGTAACTCACGTTACTTGTAATACGTTACCCCCAACACTGTATATATATATATATATATATATACAAAAAATTTTATCAATTTTGAAATATTTAGGCCTGGTTTCACAGACAGGGTTTAGACTAAACCAGGATTAGGTCATAGTTCAATTAGGACATTTAAGTAATTTTTTATAAATGTGCCATAGGAAAAAAAAAGCATTACTGGTGTCCATCTTGAGACAAAAGAAAGGCATCGATATATTTTAAGATCAATCAGTGCAAGCTTCTTTCAGCTGAAACAGCTCAGATTGCTCAGATTACATTTTAGTCTGGGACAAGGCTTAAAGGGACAGTTCACCCAAAAATGAAATTCTGTCATCATTTACTCACCCTCATGTCGTTGCAAACCTGTATGAGTTGCTTTCTTATGTTGAACATAAAAGAAGATATTTTGAAGATTGCTGGTAGTTGGTGGCTGCCATTGACATCTATAGTAGGAAAAAAAATTGATTTGATTACTAGCAATCTTCAAAATATCTTCTATTATGTTCAACATAAGAAAGCACCTCATACAGGTCTGCAACGACATGAGGGTGAGTAAATGATGACAGAATTTCATTTTTGGGTGAACTATCCCTTTAAGCCTTGTCTGTGAAGCGGGTTTGTGTCTTTTATGCCTGTTTAAAGCGCTTTAATTTACCACAGATTATGAAATATCCTATATAAATACATTTTCTTTCCCTACATATCACGAGACTTAAATGAGTACCGATTTGTTTTAAAACATGAATAAACATACATGATTAAATGATCTAATCTCTTATTTATCTGGGGTCTCGGCTGTTTCATGATTACCCAATCAACACTAAATGCTGCGTCAGCGCTGCGAAAAACAACATCGTGCGGCCAGTCACATGACTCCCAGACTGTGACGTAACGCGGAATGCGGAAGTCGATAGAACATCCGGATAGACTGTTCCCACAGTTTAACGCTTTAAATCAGTTCATCATGATTTATAGATCATCAGGTATCTGCGGCACATTCTGAAGAGCTCCACCTTTGTGGGTCACGTAAACAAAACGAATTGAGTCTGCTTTGTCGTTGTTTGAGAGGACTGCAGTGTTTTCTGTGGGGTCGAGATGGCCGAAGTAGCAGAACAAGGTAAATTAAGCTTTCCAATGGTTTCAGGATGTTTGTGAATTCAGTGCCATTTTTAAAATAAACACTCAGCTTGTAAACAGAGGCAGATGGGATGGATTCAATGTTAAACTTATACGTTTTCTTAATTAAAAACTATAAATATATCATACTTCATGAGAGATTCATAGCTCATAAGTGTTGTTTTCTGATGACTAACTCGTCCCTCTGTGTGAATATATGTGTGTTTTTACAGCCTATTACCGGTTTGTGGTCCTGTTTTTTAACTGTATGCTGACTTTCGGCTCTTATTTCTGCTTTGACATTCCCAGTGTCCTGCAGGAGCAGTTTCAGGGGGTGAGAACCAACTTACTGACCTCTGACCTCACTTGCACATCTCTTAGTTTAGGCAGATTTGAAGTGGTCATATTATGAGGGATCACATTTTCCTTGATATTTTGAGATATGTGACAGTATTTACAAATGCAACTGAGCATTTATTGTGAATGAGCTACATACACTGCCAGACAGATGAATACATCAGAACATATGACCGCCCACATTTACACTAAAGTGAAATCTTATTGGGTGACCAGAAACCTGGCCAACCAATCACAATAACAGAACAGGAGCAGGATAGATAAAAGGATAAAGTCTGAAATCAGATAATTGTATGTGAAAATGAATTACTAACAAATTATATAATACATTAATGTTTGTTATGACCCTTTAAACAACATGAGAGTAGCAAATATTACATATAAAGCTCTCTGGTTCAGGAACTAAGTACGTTTTCTCTGTTTTCTCTTACAGAATTTGACATGTCCAAACGGGACGGTGAGTAACAGCACTGCTAATGGCACAGGAGCGTGTGTGGAAGGTTTGGGAATGACGCCACAGGAGTACAACCTGCTTTATGCCATCTACGCCTGGACGTGAGACTCACACAGCAAGAATGAAATGACCGTCTGTCAGTCTCTAAAGCTTCACCCTACTTATCAGCTTTAAAATTAGTATTGTCTTGTTTTCCCAGGAATGCTGTGGTGGTCATCATGGCGGGATTCCTTATTGATAAGTTGGGCAACCGCTGTAAGTAGGATAACATTTTCCTTATCTTTAGTAAGCTGTTTTGAAATCCATCTGAATTTCGTCAATATTCAGTATTGTTTTTTGAATATGTGACGTTTGATGCAAGTGTTTGGATTTTCTCTCCTGTAGTTGGTGTTTTCCTGTTCTCCTTCCTGACTGTGTTGGGATCGGCTATCTTTGCATTGGGGTCTCATTTTAAGGGCACGACATACCTGTTGCCCCTCATGCTTACCGGACGACTTCTGTTTGGTTCTGGAAACGGATCCCTGACCAGTATGACATCAGATATTCACCTGTAACACCACTGACATTAAGCAGATTTAATGCTAGAAACGCCAAATCTTTGGTTCTAAATTTAGTGTTTAGGTTAGTTTTATTCACCAAGTGTGCACAGAAATTTGTTGAGGTTTTCAGGAGCACTGGGTCCGTACATGCATGCATACATATACAGTGGGTACGGAAAGTATTCAGACCCCCTTAAGAGAATAGAAATAAAATGTATATTAGGAACAAGGATAAAAACAATAAAAATGAAGTAAATTATATGTGAATTTAGATTGATTAAGTATTGTTTGTGTTTTATTGTTCCCTACTCTGTCAGCAAGTCGTTAGCTGAGTTCCCAAGCTGCAAATTAAAATAAATATTGACGGTCAGAGGGACAATATTACTGCACATTACATTTAAAAAATGATTAGGCGTTTGAGAAAAGGCAGATGATCTACAGTATATTCGCACAAACACACAAGGAATTTGTTGTGATTTTCAGGAGACTGAAAATAAAGTAATAAAGTAAATGGTCTCTAAATAAAAGCTAATTATAGTGAAGTAAAAATGAAAGTTAAAAAAAAATGAAAATTAACTCTAATGTCAGTAGCATCAGTGTTGCATCAAAATTAATTGCAATTTTTTTTTTAATCAAAAACTCAGTCTGATCCATTTAAATGGTTTTACTTCCCTGTGGCCTGTTTACTTCCTTAAAGGGTTCATATGATGCGATTTCAAGTTTTCCTTTCTCTTTGGAGTGTTACAAGCTGATTGTGCATAGATAAGATCCCTGAAGTTGCAAAGACTAAAGTCTCAAAACTAAAACGCCCCTAAAACGGCTCGTTCTAACACGCCCCCACATATCTACCTCACTTCATATTTCTGGTTTTATTGTACATGATTCATCTGTACATGCTATTCCAAAGAAAACAATCTTAACAATCAAATTGTAATCTTTACTGAGAATTGAAATGCTTCTTCTTCCTCTGAAATGACTTTCCATTTCCACTGAGTTTATTGGACTGTATAATAATTTAGTCATTGTTTTAACAAGCTCTCATTCTGTCTGGCACATCGAAAATCTGAAATATGTCATATTATAGAAGTGAAACATTTTAACATCCATTTCCACTGGTTGACTATCGATCTGCATTATGATAGAGAACCCTACAAAGACCTAAAAGGATCCAACAACATACAAATGTGCTTTTATTTCTCAGATTCTTTACACACTTAATAAACAAGGGTTTTCATTGCCAAAAACATTACTAACACACCCGTAAAAAGCATTAAGTTACATTGAATCTCATTCATTTCTCAGTTGTCCAAAACCGTATCACGGCGTTCTGGTTCCGTGGGAAGGAGCTGGCTCTGGCGTTTGGACTGACTCTGGCCTTCTCCCGCTTGGGCTCGGTTCTGAACTTCTTCCTGACACAGAGGTTTGAGTCTCAGTACGGTATGCAGTGGACACTGTGGGGAGGTGAGAAACACAGCATGCACACGATTAGACTCTTGATATGACGTTCTGGGGATGTTGTAGAGCCTTATGCATCTGTTTTATGTGCAAAGGCACGTTCCTGTGTGTTCTTGGCTTCCTGTCGGCTGTAATGGTCAGTGTTCTGGATAAGATGGGCATGAAGCAGCTGGGATTGGATGGAGTGATTCAGGAGGAGTCACGCAAAGTGGTGAGACAGATAAAGATGCCATAAGCTGATATATGTTGGGAATACCATACTACTATACTAGTGCTATTGCTGCAATATAATATAATGATATTAATAATAAACTTTTATATATGTGCATTTTCTTTTTTATATATATATATATATATATATACAGTATCTCACAGAAGTGAGTACACCCCTCACATTTTTGTAAATATTTTATTATATCTTTTCATGCGACAACACTGAAGAAATGACACTTTGCTACAATGTAAAGTAGTGAGTGTACAGCTTGTATAACAGTGTAAATTTGCTGTCCCCTCAAAATAACTCAACACACAGCCATTAATGTCTAAACCACTGGCCACAAAAGTGAGTACACCCCTAAGTGACAGTGTCCAAATTGGGTGTCATGTGACTCATGAATGTTACAAGATCTCAGGTGTGAATGGGGAGCAGGTGTGTTAAATTTGGTGTTATCGCTCTCACTCTCTCATACTGGTCACTGGAAGTTCAACATGGCACCTCATGGAAAAGAACTCTCTGAGGATCTGAAAGAAAGAATTGTTGCTCTACATAAAGATGGCATAGGCTATAAGAAGATTGCCAAGACCCTGAAACTGAGCTGCAGCACGGTGGCCAAGACCATACAGCGGTTTAACAGGACAGGTTCCACTCAGAACAGGCCTCGCCATGGTCGACCAAAGAAGTTGAGTGCACGTGCTCAGCATCATATCCAGAGGTTGTGTTTGGGAAATAGACGTATGAGTGCTGCCAGCATTGCTGCAGAGGTTGAAGGGGTGGGGGGGTCAGCCTGTCAGTGCTCAGACCATACGTCGCACACTGCATCAAATTGGTCTGCATGGCTGTCGTCCCAGAAGGAAGCCTCTTCTAAAGATGATGCACAAGAAAGCCCGCAAACAGTTTGCTGAAGACAAGCAGACTAAGGACATGGATTACTGGAACCATGTACTGTGGTCTGATGAGACCAAGATAAACTTCTTTGGTTCAGATGGTGTCAAGATGGGCTGCATGAGTGCTGCCGGCACTGGGGAGCTACAGTTCATTGAGGGAACCATGAAAGCCAACATGTACTGTGAGATACTGAAGCAGAGCATGATCCCCTCCCTTCGGAGACTGGGCATTATTCCAACATGATAACGATCTATGCAAATATAAATATATACTGTGTGTGTGTGTGTGTGTGTGTGTATATATATATATATATATATATATATATATATAGTATCATTATGTTTTAGATTGGTTTTAATGATTTGTTGTTGTGATACAGCTGCTGTATTTTGTGTGTGTAGAGAGTTCAGGATGTGAAGCGTCTGTCTCTCAGATACTGGCTGCTGGTTCTTACCATCATGTTCTTTTATAATGGCATCTTCCCCTTCATCGCTGATGCCAGGTACAGTTATGAACCATGTAGACGTTTCTACATTAAAATGGATTTGTACACATTGTTCATGTGTTGCTGTGTGTGTGTTTTCAGTAAGTTTATCCAGGATAAATACAGTGGGTACAGTCAGAAGGAGGCGGCGTACATCGCAGGCGCTGTGTATGACAGTTCACTGGTGCTGTCTGCTGCCGTCGGCATCCTCATCGTAAGTCAATGCTCATCAAACACTAGTGCTTTTTACCAAAGGCATTCAACTCACAAATACATATCACTCAGATATTACATTTACATGGTTACACACATATTTTGTTTTTATTCAGCAAGGATGCATCACATTGATCAAAAGTAACATTAAAAATGTCTATAATGTTACAAAAGATTTCATTTTTTTTTTCAGTCTTTCTATTCATCAAAGAATCCTGAAAAAAAAAAGAATCCGCACAACTGTTTTCAACTTGAGCAGCAAATCAGCATATTATACTGATTTCTGAAGGATCATGTGACACTGAAGACTGGAGTAATGATGCAGAAAATTCAACTTTGATCACATAAATTACATTTTACAATATATTCAAATAATTTTTTAAAAATTTTAAATCATAATAATATTTTCACAATATTACTGTTTTTACTGTATTTTTAATCAAATAAATGCAGCCTTGGTGAGCAGAAGAGACTTCTTCTGAAATTATTAAAAGAATCTTACCAACCCCAAACGTATTAAATGTATCATGAAATATAAATAGCATCACTATATGATGCCACTAAAGGACTTTGTCTTCCGTTGTATTTTCAGTCATGTGTTTAATGTTAATGGTGTTTGTGTCTGTGCTGTAGGACTATGTGGGGCTGCGCGGTGTGTTTGCGGGGCTCTGTGCCGTGTTGACGCTGCCTGTGTTTGGTCTGCTGGCCTTCACGTTCGTCCCTCCTCTCATATCTACCATCTGGCTCGGCATCACTTACTCGTTCGCTGCTGTGAGTATCAATCATGAACACACACACAGACATACACTATAGACGCCAGTTATACGATGTTACTGAAGTATTAAAGTACACTCACAATTGTGTGGTCTGCCAACTTTGTAAGAGACCGTGTGATTGGTTGAAGTATTGATCATTTGTGACATCATCATTTCTGACATTTTAAAACATGAGACATCTGAGATTGGTTTGCAGGATAAGATTAGAAAGTAAAAAAGAAAAATACAGCAAATTATATTTCAGGATGAATGAAAAATTCACATTTAATTCATTCTTAATTTTAAGTCTTCTAAAGTGCTGTATGTTATTTACATTTTAATAATGATATGTTAGCTGTAAACCAGAAAAAAAGGAGTGTATTCAGAATATTTTAATATAGCAATATTTTTTTTAGATTTGTTATTTTCTATTTTTAAAAACTTAAAATATCTTTACAAAATCATCCTTGATTGGATTGAACCCTTATAATTATATCCCACCTTGCAATTTCACATCTCACCCCACTCTCCCCTTCATGTTATAATATAATATAAAATATCTACATTTTTATTTAGAGATATTTATATATATTTCTATATTTACTAATTTATTATATAGATAGATAGACCGATAGATAGATAGATAGATGATAGATAGATGATAGAATGATAGAATGATAGATAGATGATAGATAGATAGATAGATGATAGATAGACAGATAGATGATAGACAGAGATGATTGATAGATAGATAGATAGATAGATGATAGACAGATAGATGATAGATAGATAGATAGATAGATAGATAGATAGATAGATAGATAGATAGATAGATAGATAGATAGATAGATAGATAGATAGATAGATAGATAGATAGATAGATAGATAGATAGATAGATAGATAGATAGATAGATAGATAGATAGATAGATAGATAGATAGATAGATAGATAGATAGATAGATAGATAGATAGATAGATAGATAGATAGATAGATAGATAGATAGATAGATAGATAGATAGATAGATAGATAGATAGATAGATAGATAGATAGATAGATAGATAGATAGATAGATAGATAGATAGATAGATAGATAGATAGATAGATAGATAGATAGATAGATAGATAGATAGATAGATAGATAGATAGATAGATAGATAGATAGATAGATAGATAGATAGATAGATAGATAGATAGATAGATAGATAGATAGATAGATAGATAGATAGATAGATAGATAGATAGATAGATAGATAGATAGATAGATAGATAGATAGATAGATAGATAGATAGATAGATAGATAGATAGATAGATAGATAGATAGATAGATAGATAGATAGATAGATAGATAGATAGATAGATAGATAGATAGATAGATAGATAGATAGATAGATAGATAGATAGATAGATAGATAGATAGATAGATAGATAGATAGATAGATAGATAGATAGATAGATAGATAGATAGATAGATAGATAGATAGATAGATAGATAGATAGATAGATAGATAGATAGATAGATAGATAGATAGATAGATAGATAGATAGATAGATAGATAGATAGATAGATAGATAGATAGATAGATAGATAGATAGATAGATAGATGATAGACAGATAGATGATAGATAGATAGATGATAGATAGATGATAGAAGATAGATAGATAGATGATAGATAGATGATAGATGATAGACAGATAGATGATAGACAGATAGACAGATAGATAGATAGATGATAGATAGATAGATGATAGACAGATAGACAGATAGATAGATAGATAGATGATAGACAGATAGATGATAGACAGATAGATAGACAGATAGATGATAGATAGATAGATGATAGACAGATAGATAGAAGACAGATAGATGATAGACAGACAGATAGATGATAGATGATAGACAGATAGATAGATAGATGATAGATAGATGATAGAAAGATAGACAGATAGATAGACAGATAGATGATAGATAGATGATAGACAGATAGATGATAGACAGATAGATAGACTGATAGATAGATAGATGATAGACCGATAGATAGACAGATAGATGATAGATAGATAGATAGATGATAGACAGATAGATGATAGATAGATAAATGATAGATAGATAGGAAATAATTATATAAAAAAATGAATACATGTAAATTGTAAAAATCTAGAAGTAAATTTGAATGTGTGTATATGTATTATAAATAATATTAATATTATTTGTATATATTAATTATATACAAAGCTTATATTGCACAAATTTTCCACATATGTTTCACAAATAAAGCTAAAGAAAATGTATATCCAAGACCTATGGTATAACATTGGATAGTAAAGTTAAACATACGTCTTTCTGTTAGACTGACATTTGTTTATCTGTTTTCTATTTCGTTTGTGTGTCATTTCACCTAGAACATATTGTGCCATTATTCTGAATTCAAATGTTTTGCAAATAAAATGAAAGAAAAGACCTGTGATAAACACTGCATGACATATTGAATTCCTGCTGTTGAACTCCAGTTTATCATTGTTTTTTATTATTTGGTGTGTTGTAGGCGAGCATGTGGCCCTCCATCCCGCTGGTGGTTCCTCAAGCCACACTGGGCACAGCGATGGGACTGGCCACATCTGTACAGATGATCGGCATCGGCATTTCTAACCTGGTGGTGGGACAGATACTGGGAACCAAATCCAGGTGACATAAATGGCCAACATTCATTTTCATCGCACACTGAAATTGCATACAGTACATGTTTATTCATGCACATTTTATTATTTCACAAAAAGTACTCATATTATGTTTTTTGACAGCATCGTGATATTCTTTGAAGTATGTCTGAGTACCTACCATGTGAGTTTTGTGTGTGTTGCACAGTGATGTTAAGATCCCGCTGTGGAGATGGCAATAGCAAAAAATGAAAAATATTTATTTTAATATAGTGTAATGAAATTCTAAATAAATATTTTATTAAAATATATTTTAACATATTTACAATACATAACGATATACAATAATACAATTCATTATTTAAATCTAAAATATTTTAATATTTGTATTATAAAAGTATCAATAAATATATAACATTAAAGTTAAGTGTTAAAATGTTAGTATTAAAATACAATGAAATAGCATTTAAAATATTTTAATTATTATTGTTTTATTATATATTATTAAATACTACTACCACTACTTCTAATACTAATAATAATATATATGATATATATAATTACTAATATTTTTTTCTCAGGCTCTCATACCGCATTAATGCCAAACGGGGGCCCTGGAGAGCCGCTCAGGTAGGGTTGGTCACTATCTGGGGGCGTTAACAAAAATCTTAACGTTGCGCTTTTTCGTTTCACAACGAGACGAAAAGCACTAAAAACACAGTTTAAATATATATAAAATACTGACTAAGTTTAAATAACTTCAGTTTACCCCGTGCGCAGTCCACCTACCTTGATTCTTGTTATTCCACATAAAATCAATGTGATTGGACACTTCCGTCCTCTGGCTACAAACAGTAGGCGTATCCCTTCCTGTGATTGGCTTACGGTGTATGTCAGTTGCGTCGTGCCCCGCCCCCTTCATTCCTGTGTGTGTGTGTGTGTGTGTGTGTGTGTGTGCGTGTGTTGAGTGTGTGTGTGTGTGTGTGTGTGTGTGTGTTGAGTGTGTAGTGTGTGTGTGTGTGTGTGTGTGTGTGTTGAGTGTGTAGTGTGTGTGAGAGCGCAGCCGGACCCGTGTGATCAGCTGTGATCGTGGGAAACGGACATAAATCCGTCTTTGGAGCAGAAACTCGAGAGAGAATCCACTCTGAAGCGCATCATGGAGTTTCGGTATCAGGTGATTATTGTGCAAAAATAAATCATCGTAGTGAGTTTGTGATGAGGCGGACTGCAGCGCGCGGGGGAGGACCCTCCGCTGGAATTATTGCGCAGTTTTTAAAATAACGGAAAAACGGGAGCACAAACACACACAGAGTATGTCTGCTAAAGATAACGCCTGCCGAAAATTCCAGGCCAATATTTTCAACAAGAGTAAATGCCAGAACTGCTTCAAAGCTCGAGACGCGCACCTGCTGAGTGATGAAGACTTCACACAGGTAACGGATCTAATCATTACTTTAGACTAAAGCTCTGTCTGATAACCTACAGCGTAACTCACTAATCACCAGCTAACTGCTTCAAAACTACACTAACTCTAAAGAACCGTGGTGATACTGTGCTTTATAGACATGGTAACATGGTCAAAGGGGGATGAGAGTTAGCAAAATATAAATGACTTAGCATAATACTATGTACTATGGTAATGCCATGGAAATAAATGAAGTGTGATAAAAACCATGGTAATATACTATGGTAAAAAACATAGTATACTGTATATAGTAGATATACAACGATATAATGAAGTAACTATTTAAATAAATTAATTAAAAAACATATATATATATATAACTATTTAATAACAATAAATATATACAATTAAATGTTTATAGATATATATATATATATACATACACTCTAAAAAAATGCTGGGTTGTTTCAACCCAACTTTGGGTCAAATATGGACTAACCCAACTTTTGGGTTAAAAATGTCATGTAAAAATTTAACCCAACGGTTGGGTTAGTCCATATTTGACCCAAAGTTGGGTTGAAACAACCCAGCATTTTTTAGAGTGTATATATATATATATATCTATATTAAAGCAACTGAATGATTTCTGTCCAGGGCCCCATACCGTATTAAAGCTAAGCAGAAGCGCTGGCTGGAACTTCTTCAAAAAAAATGCTGGGTTAAATACAACCCAGTGCTGGGTCAAATATGGCCAAACCCAGCAATTGGGCTGTTTTGACCCAGCGGTTGGGTTAAACGTTTAATCCAACCTTCTGGGTAGTAACCCAACCGCTGGGTCAAAACAACCCAATTGCTGGGTTTGGCCATATTTGACCCAGCACTGGGTTGTATTTAACCCAGCATTTTTTAGAGTGTACACTAACTGTAAAGTACCATGGTAATACTGTGCTTTTTAGACATGGTAACATGGTCAAAGGGGGATGAGAATTAGAAAAATATAAATAACGCAGCATAATTCTAATTCATGTTTTTGGACATAACATGAATGGGTAATCCCATGGTATTGTTGGAAATAAATGAAGTATGATTAAAAAAACATGGTAATATACTATGGTAAAAAACATTATATTGTATAGTTAGTAGATATATAATGAAGTAACTATTTAAATAAATAAAATAAAAATATTAAATATAAAAAAACAATAAAGGGATACAATTTAAATGATTATTTTATTATATATATTTAACTTTTTTTTTTTTAAAGGCAACTGAGAGATTTCTATCCAGGCCTCAATGTCATATTAAAGCCAAGCTGAAGCGCTGGATAACCACCAAACTACTTAAAAACTACACTCACAATAAAGTACTATAGTAATAGCATGGTTTTTAGACGTGGCACCATGGTCCAAGTTTGGCTGCTCATTAGGATTTGAGGCACAGCCTATTTTAGAGGATGGTTATTAGCACAGTATGACTACCTCACCATAATGCCATGTTTTTTGACTTGTACTGTGGTAGAGCCATGGTTTTGTTGGAGGTAAATGTATTATGTAAAAACCATGGTTTATGCATATGGTAACATTTATTATTACATGGGTATATAATGTGAATTTGACTATACTGAACCACCTTTTGACATTTTTACCTGAATTCCCCCTATTTGTGAAACTAGACCACAGGTTTATAACTAAGGCTGCGTTTACACTGGCAGAAAAAATCAAATTTTTTTGCCCACATCTGACACAGATCGGAATTTGATGCATGCGTGTAAACCCGAAAATTCACACGAGATCCGATTTTTTTCGCATCCGATCTGAGCCACTTTAAAATGTGGATTTTAATCGGATACATATCCGATATCTGGACATCCGACCTGCGTCTAAACACACATATCCGATTCCCCGCAGAACTCCCAATGCGAGGGCGACACGTCTGCCCATAAAGATAGCATTTTAATGCCGGAGAGCTGTATGCGCTCGCATTTTATAGAGATGGAAACTTTAAAAAAAAAATAGCATATTCAGGAGCTGGTTTTCAACCCCTGTCCCGTGAATTTTATTAATACAACAGCTTCGCTACTAAAAGCTACATTATTTTTCTTAGCAATGAGGTGATAACTTTCACTTGTTTGCAAGCTTCACACACTCTCTCTCTTTCTCTCTCTCTCTCGTTAATTCATTCAAATTCATACTTTATTTCACTAAAGAATTCTATCTCTAACGAGCAGTATAAAATAGCATACCAAATGAAAATGATCGTCGTTTTCCATTATTTATCCGTTCAGTCAGATTTTGAGCTGCAAAACATCCATGACAGCCGTTGTCCATGCTGGCAAATAATAGCTCAATGACCACTCGATGTGAATTATATAAATAATTTAATAGCACGGCCATTCAGAACCGGAGGGTCTACCATGTGTCTATAAAGCGATCACTCACAATAATTTTGGGTGGGAATTATGTAAACACAGATATCGGATACCGGTCGTGTCTAAATTGAATGTAAACAGACGTGCCAAAAAATCGGATATGGTCAAAAGATCGGATCTGTGCATTAAGACTTGCAGTGTAAACGCAGCCTAATAACATCTGTTTTTTCCACAGCATGTGCTTTGGAGTAGTGGTTAAATATCAGGGTTGCTTGAAAGGTTGTAGGTTCAAACCCTAGACAGGTTAATCCATTCTAATTACCATTACGGCTTTGATCGAGGCACTTACCCTCAGGTTACCCCTGGAGGACTGACCCGTTTCTGGTGAACTGCTGCTTTGGGTAAAGGTGTCAGCCAGACTAATTAGTGATTAGTAGTAATTAATGATGTCGTTTAGCAGATGCACATTGTAGTTAAGTGACGTGCTTCAAGCTGCTGCACTCGTTGTTTAGAAGATTTAAACTGGTCGTCTAGTTTTGCATGGCTAAAAATCTGGGCTGGTAATTAAAAGGTTGTGGGTTCGAACCCATCACCATTGTGACCTTGATCAAGTCCAAGAGGACTGACCCTGTTTGGGTAGAAGTGTCTGCTAATTTACTAATTAGTTGCATAGTTTAGTGTTATTTCACCAGCTGTAGACCCAAGATACGTGTCATATCGGAGCTTTATACTATTTTAAGCTTTATTCCAACTCCATTACAGTTTTACGGTAAGGCCACACGCAGATACAGGGGGGGTTTCCAGACTGTATTCTTCAAAATTACCACACACAGCTGGGTCTCGGCTATATTACTAAGTGACGTGGCCTCCGTTTGCCATCTGTCTCACTGTATAGGTTGGATTGTTATCAAAGAATAAAGTGATGAAGCAAAGAAAGACTGAATATTTGGACGTGGAAGCAAGTGCTTGTGTCTTTGAATGTGAGAGAGAAATCCAGAGAAATGAGCCTCAAAGCGGCACAGAAGTCTTTTTTTAGAAAGCACTTAGAAATTGAGTTGACAGTGAAGTGAATCAGGACTTTAGTACCTGTTAAGGCAGTCAGAGTCATATGTTAAGAGTCTTATCCTCCTATTTGTGGATCTTACGTTTTTTAGAAGTTCAGATTTGCAGTCATAACCTTCCCAGTGAATTTATTTTGTATTTAATTCTTATTTCTTCTGTCTTCTTGCTCTAAAGAAACCCATTTTACTTCTGTGATGTGATGTATTTCTAAATAAATCCGAGATATTTAATTAGAAAAAAGGGACGGCTTAATTTTATCCATTGAGAACTGATTAGGTGGTGCAAATGTCTCTCAATTACAGGTGTTTGAGTTAAGGAAAGGAAAGTTATGTTTTTGTTTTTGGTGTTTTAGTGTCATGTAAAAATGTTACAAATATGAAAAATGTAATGGCAAAACAAGAATAAAGTTGTCAAATTTTAAGCATAGTGAAAACTATGAGAATGAAGTCAGAAATGCAAGCTCAAATACTCAAAATATTTTGAGTCCAAATAAAGTCATCATATGATTAAAGTTGTAATTTTGAGAATCAAGTCAAAATTGCAAGAATAAAGTCATAGCAATACAAGGTTAAAGTTAATGTTTTGAATATAAAGTCAAAACTGAGAATAAAAAATCATAAATAAATTCCTAGCGTTACAAGGTTAAAATCGCAACATTTTGAGAATGAAGTCAAAAATGCGAAAATAAATTAATAGTATTATGAGGATACAGTTGATGCAGTACAAGATTGAAGTCATAATATTTTGAGAAGGAAGTAGTATATTGTGTGTTTAAAGGCACAATATGTAAGATTTTTTTATTAAAATATCCAAAAACCAATAGAACAGTGTTATATATTTTGCTGACTTGTGTATTTGCACTATCCCAAATGTTTCGAAGAATGTTTAAATCCAGAGAAATAAGCAATTTTAACTTGTGAAACGGAGCGTGTCCATAGTGTCATTGTGTCGCCTGCCAATGACGTCATAACCCCTCGATTTCCGTTTTGTTTTGTAGAAAACATGGAAACACCAAAGACGCTTTAATATGTTGTGCGTTTTAATAGACCGGTGACGACCGCACAGAGTAGCTTTATAACAGAACTTTCAAACATATCTAGTATGATAAAACAGCTCTGCTTTACCCCACATACTCACAACCGGAAGCAGCGGAAGTGCTCGACTGTGGCATAATAAAAGCTCTGCTGCTTTACCCCACATACGCACAACCGGAAGCAGCGGAAGCGCTCGACTGTGGCATAATAAAAGCTCTGCTGCTTTACCCCACATACGCACAACCGGAAGCAGCGGAAGTGCTCGACTGTGGCATAATAAAAGCTCTGCTGCTTTACCCCACATATGCACGACCGGAAGCAGCGGAAGTGCTCGACTGTGGCATAATAAAAGCTCCGCTGCTTTCGAGCCTTGTGTCACGCTCGTTCAGCGCCTCGTTTCGCTTCGACGGCTTTCAGCCTCACCCTGCTTCATACTACTACGTTAATAAATCATTAGCTCATCCATGAACATGATTTCTGCCCGAGTCCTGTCGGATCGCATCAGCTGTGAGGATGAAGACCACAACTCCCATGAATCCACACTCAGCCACTGCCTCATCAAACTACACCTTTGCTTCTTTGTTTATTATGAATACGTGCCCTCCAGTGGCGAAAATGACATATGTATTTTATAATATAAAAACCCACAATAGTAGGAGAAAGGGCATCATTATTACAATGAATAGAATGCCTCTTGGACTTGTGCAATATACTACTTCATTCTCAAAATATTCATATTACATATAAATTTATTCATATTGCAACTTTATTCTACTAATACTACAACTTTCTTCTAATATTATGACTTCTCAGTAATATTATGACATCTCAGCATATTACGCCTCTAATCTCTAAGTCAGTTTTGATTTTATCTTGACATAATTATTTCCAGAGTCCAGAGTTTTATGCATACTTTCACTTAAATGCACAGTTTGATTCAGATGTAGAAACCGACAACAACATCCTAGCATCATGCATTGCTTGGCAAACATTGCTCACATTGTCATCAGAAAATACAAAACCCTATGCTAGCTGTTGTTGTTCAGGTGTACGGCGCACGAGGCCGTCATAATGATTCAGGGCTGTCGTTCTGTCAGACGTCAATATACCCGTCTCTCTCTCCCTCTTTCTGTCTCGCTGCAGTTGGTCAGGTTTTTCCGAGTTGTTCATTCCACACATATTTATGTCCATGCTTTTTGTCATGCTATTAGAATCCACCCTCCCCCTTGACGCACACACACACACACACACACACACAGACACACACACACACACACTCTGTGAGACAGTCGGCGCTCAGTTCTGCTGTTATGAGAGAAAAAGGGGGGCTGTAAAAATAAACAGAACAAACTTTAACCATTGAAGAGGAAAATCTGGCCTACATTAGCCCTTCTCTCTTTCTCTTTCTCTCTCTCTCTCTCTCTCTCTCTCTCTCTCTGTCTCTCTCTGCGTCCCTGTCCGCTCCTCATCACTGATTTCCCAGAGCACAGAGTCTCCCATTAGCAGGAGATCAGGAGAAACTAGATTTGCATTTCCTGAAGGAAAAGCATAGTCTTAAACTTGTAGGTACGTTTCATTTTCATCAGACTGTAGCAAGCACAGTTCAGTACGTCATTGTTATATATATAGTATATTTTGAATGCTGAGCTTAAGTTTACAAAAATCTGACTGAAATTATGCACATGCTCTTTAATTTGTTAGGTTTAATTAATTGCATAAGTTTAATATTTAGGGTTATTTTTGGAAGGGTCAGTACAGTGAAGCCGTGCAAGAACTAGAAGAATGAATTTCACTTTTGTCTTGTGCCTCTTGCACTTGATCTGAGGAGTCTTACTTTTTTCTAACGTTTTTCTTTTGCTCAGACTTTTTCACGGGCCATCGTTCAAGTTGTCAAACCGACATTCCTTTAACCAGACGATAAACTGGCATTCATTCGCTCGCTCTTTCTTTTCCATACCTCAGGAGAGGAAAATTAACTCGGATCTCTTTAATTTCGAATTTGTTTCTCCTAGACAGACAGAAGTCTCTTGCTTCTCAGAAGTTTCTCCTGAGAAAAAAAAAGACACTTATAATCTCATGTTTCTCCTCTGGAGTTTCAAAAGAGATTTCAACTAACTGGGCGAGATTAGCCAAAAAAAATAAAAATGCAATCAAACTTGACCTATTATTTTATAGCTTTATACTTTCTTTATATCAACTATGGTCTCATTTGTTTCTCTTTTCTATTTTAGGAGAAACAAAAAAACAAGTTGGTACTAAAATGAAACTTATCTGAGATCTCCAGTAAGTCTGCTGAGCTTTGGAAGAGAAACCTTAATTTTCCCCTAGCGTTTCATTTTTCTCTCATGCGTGCTTTCTTTGAGGTCTCTGTAATATTACAAATCCGTCTGTCGGCACTTTGTTGTGCAGTCACAGGAGGTTCACATGCAGAGATGTTATTCCTGTTTTGGTGTTTTTCTGTGGCATGTTTCTTTAAAGGTGAAACGTGCTTTTCAATGTTAAAATACTTTATCATATCCCAGTGTGATGATCAGAGTTTTTCTGACTATAGGAGAGAAGTCTGTTCCACATTGCAGACAAAAAGAGACCATCTGACTGACATTTAAAGCGACCAACCACAGTTTGTTTTTTATGTGCATATACAGTGGGTACGGAAAGTATTCAGACCCCCTTACATTTTTCACTCTTTGTTATATTGCAGCCATTTGCTAAAATCATTTAAGTTAATTTTTTTTCCTCATTAATGTACACACAGCACCCCATATTGACAGAAAAACACAGAATTGTTGACATTTTTGCAGATTTATTAAAAAAGAAAAACTGAAATATCACATGGTCCTAAGTATTCAGACCCTTTGCTCAGTATTTAGTAGAAGCACCCTTTTGAACTAATACAGCCATGAGTCTTTTTGGGAAATTTATCTAAAATATCTAAAAAATATATATATAAAAAAAAAATGGTCAGTTGTCTTGAATCATGGTCTCATTGTTCTTACACGTGTGTTGCATGTTTCAGGCAAAACCCATCTATGGTGGATGGCTGCTCCTGGCACCTGAAGGAACAAACTTTGACAATCCTCTGCACAGATCACGGGTTCGTATAATTGCACTGCATATGGATTATAATTCAGCTGTGCGCTTTTTACCTAGCAAATTCATTTTGGCAAAACTATTTAAGAAAAACTATTTTTAGAAACATTCCAGAATGTGCTGTTCAGTCAAGTTTAGTTCTCACCTGCATTAATAGAGCAAATATCATGGAAGTCCAGGTCCATATTTCACACACACACACATATATATATATATAATCACACACACACACACACACATATATATATAATCACACACACACACATGTCATTGGGTCTCTGGGACCTCGGACCTAAAAAAGTTAACCTTAAGTCTTAAACATGAGGGTTAAATTATAATCGTTAGTGCGGTTTAATATATTCAAGAACATACTAGATGTCATGCATAATATTTAATGCAACAAAGGACTAGGGCCCTCATTTATCAACAGTGAGTACGCACAGATGTGTGCATAATGAGTGCGTAAGAAAAGTTCACGCAAAGTGTGGGATCTATCAACTTGTACTTACACATAGGAATGTGTGTAAATGTAAGCACAACTCTGAGCATGCTTACGTAGAGAATCTAGTGGTAGAATGGCCATACTACAAAAAGAAAGTGCTGCCGCATGTGTCCTGTGTCTTTTAACTGCAAATACTCAATTAATAATTTCATATTGCAAGCTAAACATTTGCACAATTAGTGTGAAAAGCTATAAATGAGAGTTGGGAAGTCGATTGGAAATGTAGTTATATGGTCATGGCTGATCTCGCTTTGCTGGAAGATTTGGCGAACCATGCGCTGCACAGAGAACGCGTTTTTTTTCTGATCTGTTTAGTGAGAGCACAGAATGACTTCCCGCTTTCTTTGCCATGACTTCGGTGAGGACGTATACGTTCACGTGATAATAAAGGGAGGTGTTGTCACTATATATGGTTCATTGGAGGCATTTCTGAATGCAAATGACCATGAACATGAACGAGCATGGTGCTTAAGAACATGTGGGATTTATCAACAATCATTACTTACTGGTGTGCACGTTTGATAAATACAGATTTTTCTGTACTTACACACATTTTAAATTTCATTCGTAGGACAAAATATAGAACCTTTTCTATGCACTCTTGATAAATGAGGGCCCAGAATTGTTTCTCTATTATCACATATTGTGTGTGAGTGAAGAGATTGCTGCTTTTCTGTGTGTATGTGAGTGTGCGTGTTTACTGTACAGTATGTGTGCTTGTTAAGGGACGAACGAGTCAAGTGTGTGTGTGTGTTTGAGGGGGCCGTGGAGTCGCTGACTCATTCTCATTCTCTCTCAAGCTGAATTTGTGAGAAACAGCCGGAGAGGGAGTTTGTGGGATTGGAAACGATTCGACAGCAAACAGGAAATCACAGATTGACAAGCAAGATGGAAAGATGATAAAAATAACCCAAAGTATATGTAGTATATACAAGTATGTTCATGTAGGATGTGGTGGTCAAACAAATGGCTATTGCTAATCTCGAAAAATCAATAAATATATAAAATGCATTTTAATGACACTGACAAAATTGTGTATACAATATAGTGTGTTTGTAAATAAAATTAATTATTACAAAATATTTACCCCAAATGCACATATTTGAAAACAGAAAATGTTTATTAATTGAGGAAAATGCCAGTTTACAGTAACAGGAAGTTACCACTTCTGTAAATCAGTCATGCAGGTACCATATCAGTCAGCCTGCCTGATGATATATACATTATAATTTGTATACACTGGCCCTAAAAAGCTATTTAGACACTTAAGTCAGACTTAAAACGCTTTCCAGATCTAAAACATCAATTTTCACTCATGGAATCTCAATTTCTTCTCTTTCAGAAATGGCAGAGGCGTTTTTTCCTTCTGTATGAACATGGACTCCTGCGTTACGCGCTGGATGACATGGTGAGTGTGTACTATTCTCATACGGTTGTATTCTCATACTGTGTACTTGTTGCCATGTTTCTGTCTGCAGTATGTCGGCGGCTCTGTGTGGACAGACCTTCAGGGTGCTTATGTTGCTGCCTGTCTGTTGTATGTTGTGGGTGTTTGTATATGCATTGTTAGGTATAATATGGCTGGATTCAGGGATTCATGGTGCATAATCGTGACAGTGAACATGATGTTCCTAATAGCATACTACTACATTTAGTGCACAACTTTAGTTGGATTTTTACTGCAGTTGACAGTATTTTTTTTTCATTTAATATTTTGAAGGATATGCAATATTCCGGTTAAATACAGGTTCAGCTTGTCCTTATCTTTCTTTAAAAAAGTCAAAATCTGGGTTACAGTGGATGTGAATGGGGCCAATATTTAGAGGTATTAAAATGTGAAGCTCTTAGTTTTATAAAAGCACCTAAAATGAATTTTCCTGTGTATTATTTGAACTGTCAAATCATTCTTGTCATTTTATGGTCGTTTTAGGTGTTTGTTTTTTTTTTACAAAAAATTATGTTAATGTTTTGTGGATGTGATATTGAAACATTGATTACTTAAATGTTACAGATTGTCCATTCCACCATTGTAAGTGCTTCACTGTAAACCAGATTATTCCTTTTTTTTTTTTTTTTAAGATGAAGTCATTTTTTATGTTAATTAACTCCACAAATGCGATTGATTGAGCTTAACTTGTACTAAACCAAGAATATTCCTTATCTTCTTGGCAATGATAGCTGAAATGATGGATCTTCTGACTGAAAAAGCATTTCATTTAGGCCATTTCAGATCAAATAACTCAGTCCTAAGGTATATATAGAATATGATTAAAAGGCTTTCATATACAGAGGTGTATTTTTAGCTGATGACTGTGCGGTTCCTCTTCGTCTGTTCGCTCATCTCATTCGCTTCTCTTTCATCTCTCTTTCTCTCGGAGAGGAGGAGGGAAGTGAGTGATGGACGTATAAAGAGCAGCATAAAGGATGAAAAGCCGTTTGGCTTCATTTGTATTCATGCGTGTTTGTGATAGTTATTAAGCACCACTTCAGCCCACTCGTGATCGTGAGTTCTTTTGTGTGTGTGTGTTTGTTTACATAAGTGTGTGTCTGGAACTACATGAACATAAAGTCCGTCATTACTGAACGCAGGAAGGCCAGGTCTGACCCGGCTTGAGTGATGTTGATGATGATGATGATGATGATCTCTATGTGAGTATGCGTGTGGGTGGGTGAAGCGGCGCTACATCCGAAAGCTACCCACAATCCATCTGTGCCCACTTCCCTCATACACTCAGACATCCAGGAACAGAGATGAATGTACACATTACTGGGGTTTCTCGTTCTGGAGAAGCGCTTGCAGCAGAGAGAGAAAAAAGGACAAATAAGAAGTATTTGACAAGGGAGTGATAATATTCTCTTGTAGATACGGACTGTAGTCAGATGCCGTGTTTAACTTGACACAACTGAAATGAGGCTGTGATTGATGGACATTGCAGTCAGTTGCTTGTACTGTTTCTTAGGTCATGTCTAATTTTGGGAAAGACGAAAGTGAATGGTGACCAGTGGCCAGTGCTGGGTAGATTACTGACAAATTGTAGGATAGTCCATTACTGATTGCAAATTACATGACTAAAATTGTAGTTAGTAACGTAATCCATTACATTACACATTTTAAGTAATATAATCTGACTACTTCTAGATTACTTTTGACCTTAGTCGTTTACCACATTATTTAAATAGCATAATCTTGTTTTAAAATAGAAAATATATTCTATTTGTTTTTAGTAACAACATTATAGTGCATTAAACATGACATTACATCAAGGTTTAATGAAAAGCTAGTAATCAGTGAAATCATAAAAATGTTAAATAAAAAATTTTCATTTGTTACGTGAACCTGCAAATGTGAAAAAAAAACGAGTTACCTTAAAATCTTGAAGTAAATATATTAAGTGAAAGATGTTCGGCTGACAAAAAAAAGTTTTGGAATCCCTGCATTACATAAGAGTAAAGTGAATTTGTGCATTTAATGTGTTTTCAATGTAATGCAATTGTAATTAGGGTTGCAAAAGGGTGGAAAATTTCTGGAAACGTTCCAAAAAAAAATCCTGGAAGGTTTCCGAAATTTACTGGAAATTTTCCACCTTTTTGCAACCCTAATTGTAATATGTCATCATGTAATTAATATGAAGTAAATCTAGTCTGATTACAAGTATGTAGGGGATAAACGGATTGTAGTTGATCATTTGCACGTTTCTAAATCTTGTCAGTTTAAACAATCAAGAGTCGGTCTTAAAGGGGCAGCAGCCTATAAAAACCTGCTGCTGTCTGTGTCATTAATGTTAATCACACAACAAAATACAGCTTTAACAAAGATTTAATCTATATTTAATTTATACAGTGAACACTGTGCAGTGTTATTTTACACTTAATTACATTTCTGTACCTGAAAACTAATGTTAGACTTTTTGTTTGTAACTTTGTTTTATCTATGCTTGTAATTTGTTTATTTGTTCTTATTTTATTACTGACTGTTCAAAAAATGTTTGACCTTTATTAGTTACGCTACTAGTTTTTGCTGTGGTATCAAATAAATATTTAAAGTGTTCTTTAAATAATAAAGAAAAATGACCCGATCTGTGATTCAAAATCTGTAACATGATCCGAACTCTGAGTTTTGTGATCCGTTGCACCCTTACTCTCTTGACTTGTTATTTGAAGAAAAAATACAATCATAGAAGTTTTCGATCATGCTGATTTGTCCACAATGAATTTCAGCCGATGTCTTTTTTTATTTGGGCTAGTTAAATTCATCTTGGGCTACCAGGGATTTAAAAAAATTTTTTTTTAGCCATGATTAAAGCATCAAAGAAAGCAGTCCATGTGACTTGTAAACTATATCCCAGATCTTCTGAAGCCATATTACTGATATGCGTAAGGAACAGACACTAAAGTTACTATTCACTGAAAATCTTGCTTGACAGCTGATTACTTGGAAGACATTGGCTTCCACATTCGTATTCCATAGAAGAAAGTCATATGGGTATTCAAAGAGATGAAGATGTGTAAATGTTGACAGGGTTTTCATTTTAGGGTGAACTATTACTTTACACGCAAACATGTAGTCAGAGATGTTAGTTTAGTAACATTTTTACAGATTGGGCAATTAATGAGTTAATTATAGTTTGTGAGTCCTTTTGAGTGATTCATGAAAAGATTTCGAAGACTTTATGAGTCATTTGTTTGTGAATCAGTCCACAGTGGTTGCGCTGTATTTTTGTTTTTGACAATGCAATAGAGCAATGTGCTTACTAATATATATATATATATATATATATATAAAATATTACCCACTCACACACTATATATATATATATATATATATATATATATAGTGTGTGTGTGTGTATACTGTATACTATATACCAGAAAACAATTTAAAACCGTTTTTGGTAATTGAAACTAAGCTGAAGTAAAAGAAAATAAAACTATCAGATGCAAAACCTAAATGAAAATGAGAAATGTTGCATTGCCAACAAAAAAATGACATTTTAAACTGAAGTACTAAATAAAACTGAATAGAAATAAGATTAAACTACACTAAAAGTAATTAAAATGACAAACACATTAAACAAAATTACTAAAACAAACTAAAATTAAAAATGGAAATAAAAAGTTAAAAACATTAATAAATACTGTAATAGCACACAAATAATATTAAAATAACACTGATAGAGTCTTTGGTTTTTCACTTTTTATCACTTTTAATTCAGACTAACAACACTGCGATTTGTTACACACACACACACACTCACACTCACAGACCCACTTGAAATGCTTTCTAATGCAGATGATTTTGACGTGTGAGTGTGTGTTGATGTCATCAGCAGGGTTTTCATTGTATCGGTCCCATCAGAAACAGGTGCTGTAGTGGATGAAATGGTTTTGTGAGAGGTCAGGATGTCTGGTGTTGACTGGACGCCTAATGCTTGAACACGTTTAGAGTCTCACGCTATATTTAGAGCTGCTCTTCAGCATGTGTTTCTATAATGACCACTCAAACCCTACTATATAGAATGTAGTGTAGCGGTGAATATTACAAAACATGTCTAGAAAACCCCAAAATCTACAAAAAAATAAGCATTAAGGCTTATTCAGGCTTATTTAAGACCATCAAGGCTTATTCAGAACATTAAAGGAAGAATTCGGTCATTGTTTAATCACCTTCATGTCTTTCCAAACCCACATTCTTCAGCAGAACACAAAAGAAGATATTTTGAAAAAATGTCTGTGTTTTTGTCTGTACAGAGGAAGTTCTGTGATTTAAAATCTGTAATATGATCCGAACTGTGAGATTTATGATCAGTTGCACCCCTGCTTTTTTGACTTGTTGTTTGAAGATAAAATATAATCACTGAAGTTTTTTTTTAATGCTAGTGCTAGTTGACTAAATAAATGGTAACATTTTACAGTAAGGTCCCATTAGTTACTTAATGCATTATCTATCACTATCTAACAAAGAGCAACACATTTCTTACAGTATTTATTAATCTTTGTTAACATTATTTAATAAAAAAATACAACTATTCATTGTTAGTTCATGTTAGATGAGCTCCATTAAATAATATTAACAGATACATATATGATTTTAATGATGTATTAGTAAATGTCTAAATGTACATTTAAGTAAGATTAATAAATGCTTTAAAAGTATTATTCATGTTAACTGCTGTAGTTAACAAATGTTAACCTTATTGTAAAGTGTTACCAAATAAACATTCAACATGTAAAATGTACGGTCTTTTCTGGTAAACTGACCCAATATATGGATTTTCACATTTCAACAGGAAATACAACAACACGAGAGAAAAAAACATTTTAAAGGGGTCATATGATGTTGCTAAAAAAAGAACATTATTTTGTGTATTTGGTGTAATGAAATGTGTTTATGCAGTTTAAGGTTAAAAAAACAGATTATTTTCCACATACTGTACATTATTGTTTCTCCTCTATGCCCCGCCGTTCTGAAATGCGTCGATTTTTACAAAGCTCATTGTTCTGAAAAGCGAGGTGTGCTGTGATTGGCCAGCTATCCAGTGCGTTGTGATTGGCCGAATACCTCAAGCGTGTGACGGAAATGTTACGCCCCTCACATACTGTTGATGCCGTGTCCCGGCGTGACGAGACAAAACCAATAAAACCCATTATAAACGAGGCATTTGTTGCATCCAGTGGGGACATAATTACTGATTATAATGTCTTATACTGTCTTTTTACATGTTGCGTTGCATCGCGCCGCGTAAACATAAAACCATATCTGCATTTGTGATCGGAGAAACAATAAACAACAAGAGCTACTCTACACTGATCAAAACTCGCGTTTGAATCGTCAGTGGCAAATTCTTTAAATAGGAAAGCATACTTGCAGGCTGTGAGTCAGCATTATTTATCAGCATTGTAGTCTACTCTCCCAGGATCAGTAAACAGTCCTCGTCCTCCATAAAATGCGTTGCACACATCTGAATATTTGGGTTAAACTGTTCTGGAACAGTGTTGTAAATACAACTTAAACACTGATTTCTAGTCGTGTCCTCTTTTGGAAGACCAAACAAAGTAGTTTCGCTTTCACAATGAAACACACAGCGTCTCCACGACATGGCGGCAGCAGCAACAATACTACAAACCCCAAAATCTACAAAAAAATAAGCATTAAGGCTTATTCAGGCTTATTTAAGACCATCAAGGCTTATTCAGAACATTAAAGGAAGAATTCGGTCATTGTTTAATCACCTTCATGTCTTTCCAAACCCACATTCTTCAGCAGAACACAAAAGAAGATATTTTGAAAAAATGTCTGTGTTTTTGTCTGTACAGAGGAAGTTCTGTGATTTAAAATCTGTAATATGATCCGAACTGTGAGATTTATGATCAGTTGCACCCCTGCTTTTTTGACTTGTTGTTTGAAGATAAAATATAATCACTGAAGTTTTTTTTAATGCTAGTGCTAGTTGACTAAATAAATGGTAACATTTTACAGTAAGGTCCCATTAGTTACTTAATGCATTATCTATCACTATCTAATAAAGAGCAACACATTTCTTACAGTATTTATTAATCTTTGTTAATATTATTTAATAAAAAAATACAACTATTCATTGTTAGTTCATGTTAGATGAGCTCCATTAAATAATATTAACAGATACATATATGATTTTAATGATGTATTAGTAAATGTCTAAATGTACATTTAAGTAAGATTAATAAATGCTTTAAAAGTATTATTCATGTTAACTGCTGTAGTTAACAAATGTTAACCTTATTGTAAAGTGTTACCAAATAAACATTCAACATGTAAAATGTACAGTCTTTTCTGGTAAACTGACCCAATATATGGATTTTCACATTTCAACAGGAAATACAACAACACGAGAGAAAAGTAAAGGGGTCATATGATGTTGCTAAAAAAAGAACATTATTTTGTGTATTTGGTGTAATGAAATGTGTTTATGCAGTTTAAGGTTAAAAAAACAGATTATTTTCCACATACTGTACATTATTGTTTCTCCTCTATGCCCCGCCGTTCTGAAATGCGTCGATTTTTACAAAGCTCATTGTTCTGAAAAGCGAGGTGTGCTGTGATTGGCCAGCTATCCAGTGCGTTGTGATTGGCCGAATACCTCAAGCGTGTGACGGAAATGTTACGCCCCTCACATACTGTTGATGTCGTGTCCCGGCGTGACGAGACAAAACCAATAAAACCCATTATAAACGAGGCATTTGTTGCATCCAGTGGAGACATAATTACGGATTATAATGTCTTATACTGTCTTTTTACGCGTTGCGTTGCATCGCGCCGCGTAAACATAAAACCATATCTGCATTTGTGATCGGAGAAACAATAAACAACAAGAGCTACTCTACACTGATCAAAACTCGCGTTTGAATCGTCAGTGGCAAATTCTTTAAATAGGAAAGCATACTTGCAGGCTGTGAGTCAGCATTATTTATCAGCATTGTAGTCTACTCTCCCAGGATCAGGAAACAGTCCTCCATAAAATGTGCTGCACACATCTGAATATTTGGGTTGAAGTGTTCTGGAACAGTGTTGTAAATACAACTTAACCACTGATTTCTAGTCGTGTCCTCTTTTGGAAGACCAAACAAAGTAGTTTCGCTTTAGGTCCCATTAGTTACTTAATGCATTATCTATCACTATCTAACAAAGAGCAACACATTTCTTACAGTATTTATTAATCTTTGTTAACATTATTTAATAAAAAAATACAACTATTCATTGTTAGTTCATGTTAGATGAGCTCCATTAAATAATATTAACAGATACATATATGATTTTAATGATGTATTAGTAAATGTCTAAATGTACATTTAAGTAAGATTAATAAATGCTTTAAAAGTATTATTCATGTTAACTGCTGTAGTTAACAAATGTTAACCTTATTGTAAAGTGTTACCAAATAAACATTCAACATGTAAAATGTACGGTCTTTTCTGGTAAACTGACCCAATATATGGATTTTCACATTTCAACAGGAAATACAACAACACGAGAGAAAAAAACATTTTAAAGGGGTCATATGATGTTGCTAAAAAAAGAACATTATTTTGTGTATTTGGTGTAATGAAATGTGTTTATGCAGTTTAAGGTTAAAAAAACAGATTATTTTCCACATACTGTACATTATTGTTTCTCCTCTATGCCCCGCCGTTCTGAAATGCGTCGATTTTTACAAAGCTCATCGTTCTAAAAAAGCGAGGTGCGTTGTGATTGGCCGAATACCTCAAGCGTGTGACAGAAATGTTACGCCCCTCAACATATTGTGATGATGCCCTGTCCAGGCGGAGTGATGATTCAAAAACATGAAAACCCATTATAAACGAGGCATTTGTTGCATCCAGTGGGGACATAATTACTGATTATAATGTCTTATACTGTCTTTTTACATGTTGCGTTGCATCGCGCCGCGTAAACATAAAACCATATCTGCATTTGTGATCGGAGAAACAATAAACAACAAGAGCTACTCTACACTGATCAAAACTCGCGTTTGAATCGTCAGTGGCAAATTCTTTAAATAGGAAAGCATACTTGCAGGCTGTGAGTCAGCATTATTTATCAGCATTGTAGTCTACTCTCCCAGGATCAGTAAACAGTCCTCGTCCTCCATAAAATGCGTTGCACACATCTGAATATTTGGGTTAAACTGTTCTGGAACAGTGTTGTAAATACAACTTAAACACTG
This sequence comes from Sinocyclocheilus grahami, assembly GCF_001515645.1. Lineage (NCBI taxonomy): Eukaryota > Metazoa > Chordata > Actinopteri > Cypriniformes > Cyprinidae > Sinocyclocheilus > Sinocyclocheilus grahami. The sequence continues at coordinate 237,676 of NW_015505937.1, forward strand.
ATTTCTAGTCGTGTCCTCTTTTGGAAGACCAAACAAAGTAGTTTCGCTTTCACAACGAAACACACAGCGTCTCCACGACATGGCGGCAGCAACAATACTACAGCGAGAATAAAAGTTACGCCTTCTTTCTTTGCGTGAAGATTTGGGTGGCGTTATGCAAATCTTGCCACACAGTGACGTAGATATGTGGGGGGGTGTTTAAACGAGGCGTTTTAGGAGGGCGTGAACGAGTCTTAACTTTTATAAAGAATATCTCTTTGTGTTTGAGACTTTAGTCTTTGCAACTTTAGGGACCTTATCTATGCACGAACAGCTTGTAACACTCCAAAGAGAAAGGAAAACTTGAAATCGCATCATATGACCCCTTTAATTGGACTTTAAAGTGAAAATTAAATTGTAATTTATAATGTGAAACATGATATTCAATTGAAAAAATTTTGGATGGTGCTTTAGTATTATTTTGTGGCTTCCATATTGATATATGCAATGAATTGTCAGTAATTTCATGAATTAATCAGCATGTTACATAATTAATTCAACTGCATTTATAAAATCAGTTGACAGCCTTTCCTATATCATCGTCTCATTCACCTTCCTCTTCCTCTGCTGTCCGCCCCCGTTGGACTTAGAGCCACGAGAAAGAGAGAGACGTGTAGGAGGAAAGAACAGAATGGGAGGAAGATTACAACAGAAGCCTGGCTGCTATTTTCAGACCAGTTGCATCTGTGTATAAATGCATGCGTGTGTTGTGATAAAACGGCCAGTTATTGAACGTACATGCTGTAATGCATGCTCTCAGCGACCCGGTTCACCAGAATCGTCCCCTGATGCTGACCTGTGGGCCAGTTGAGGGTTAAAGCAGTGGGCATGGGTTTCACACAGATTCAGCAGTCTCTTTGTGTTGCTTAAAACGCTCAGTCAGTCGGGCAGCGTTCCCAGAGGCACTTCTTTAAAGCCAATGGGATGCAGAACAGCACTAGAGGAGTTTTAATGAGATTTATCATCATCACAATGTTCCCACTTCATTCGTATGTCTTTCTTTTCCTAGTCTATTAACCATTTAGATCAGAGATTTCCAAACTGGGGTTTGCAAGCTGATGAAAAGCAGATTATTCATTAAAATGATTTAATAACCTTTATGTAACACTTTATTTTAAAAATCAATTCTCACTATTAACTAGCTTTAATATTTCTAGAATATTGGCTGTTCATTAGTACTTATTAAAGGGCCCATATTGTCAAAACTGAAATTTCCTGGCTTTTTTCACGATAAATGAGGTCTAGGGGCTATTTAACTACCATATACGTTTCCACAGTAAAATGCACACAGCCTGCTTAAAGTAGCTGTGATTTTTCACGAACCGTTGTGACTTCCGTAAAAAGTTGACTTCAGAACTACACAGTCACCGCCTTCAGTCACCACCCCGAGCACCACCCACCGTCCCACTCTCCTTTTGCCAAACCCCCAGACAACATCGCGTCCATGCCATTGCTGAGCAACAACAACACGGAAACATGTCGAAAAGGTTAACTTTAACCACGAAACCAGATCGGCCGACCTGTAATGTTACACTCTCACTCAAAGGATGGACGATCTGACAGGATTGTTACTATGAGGTGGATCACATCTAACGTGTATAGTAACACATCTCACCGTGTCTATCTAGTCATGATGAAGATGTATATACATTTCAATTTCAGCAGGCAACTATTTTTACAGCTACATTATTGTTCCAGCCACAATTAATCACAACAATGTATATACAATTACAAATTATTATATATAACTCATCAGTTTGTTGTTTTACACACATGCACACAGAGATTATTTCATACACAACATAGTCGTGAGATGCAAGAAACATAGACATATGGCAAGAAATCTGTAGACGCGCCCATAACAACAAAAGACAATACTTTATTGAACCTTTTCTGATAATTTAAAATTAATTTAAAAACTCTTGTATGATCATTAAACATGAAGTTTTAATGAACTTATTAATGGACTACATAGAATATGTATATTTTTAAATTAATTTGTTAAACTCCAGGACCACATATACTTTCAAATGCGGTTTCAGATCTAAATGTCACTTTTTTTTTTCCCCCTCTCTCTCTTTTTTTAAATTTTTTATTATGTAGGACCAAAATGAGCACAGGTTGTGGATGAACGAGTTCAGTGCTGGTTAGTTATATGGAACTAGTCTGGCAGTAAATAGAGGGCAGAAGTCAAACACAATATTTGAGCTCGAGGAACTTTGATCTGCAAATATGATTCACAGAAAACAAATCAGTCTGTAATAAAATGTTGTTGTTGACTTTGAAGATAAACAGTTCAATGTATGTTGTGAAGAGTATTTTAGAATAATAAATGAAAATGCTCAATCTGAACATATGTCATGATAAATATGTAAATACATGAAGCAGTTGATTTCACTCTGAAAACCAGAAAGCAAGCAGCTGATAGATGTTAGGTTTGGTTAGGCCACATGTTAAGAGGTTTTTCTGGCTGTGAGTGAACGCTGCTGGGATGATTACAGGGACTAAAACCCCCCACCGTCTTTTAAAAATGGATGATGTCTCTTTTAGGGAACTTGAATTTCTCCCATGATGACTCGGCAGCCTTATCTGCACCTCCGCTGTCATCACTCAGACGTGTCGACATGGTGTCATCAGTGGTATTAAAACAAACAAACTCGTTCAACAGCGGCACCGAAGTGAAACACGGTAAACAAGCGATTAAAAGGAAGCTGGAAACTCAACTTTGGAAAAGAAAACGCCTGTTTTTTTCAGGGTTTTGTGTTGTTCGTCTTTCCAAATTTCTGATGAGTATGTGTGTGTTGCTTGGTCACTGTTTCTGTGTGTCAGTCTTTCCTGTTGAAAGAGTTATTGTGTGTGTGTGTGTGTGTATGCTGACTGCACAACAAAGAAGGAATTTTGCAACTCGTCATGAACAGGAAGTAAAATATCGAGAGATGTTGTGAAAGACGGTGAGAGAGAAACTTGGATGAGATTGTCGGAGGAGGTTCGTCAGGGAATGACAGAAATACAGGGAGAATGAACCAGTTTGTGGTGTTTTTGTGGTGTGTGTTTGAGGGAGGTCATGTGCCGCACGTTTACACAAACACACGTTTACTTAGCTACCTAAATGAGCACGTAGCATAGAATTCTGTTGATTTGCTATTAAGCCAATTATAATAAGATTTAACCTAACCATAATTCTAAACGAATATGCTCTCTTTTTAAATGTAATTCATTAATCATTCCTCAAACTAAACCCAAGTAAACACACATCTTGTCTGACTTTGTCAAATGATGAATTGGAGATTTTGTCGTTGTTGAGGCTTTTTGTACAAAACATTATTCATGACAATATTTATTTAGACATACTTGGTGATTAAAATCAGACATAACACACGTGATTGAATATATTTAGTTTGAACTGCAGTTCAAAAGTCAGCTTTAATGTTTTTGAACGCTCACTAAGGCTGCATTTATTTGATTAAAAATACAGAAAAATGGTGAAATATTATTACAATTTAAAAGAACCATTTTCTATTTGAATATATTTTAAAATGTAATTTATTTCTGTGATCAAAGCTGGATTTTTAGCATCATTACTCCAGTCTTCAGTGTCACACGGTCCTTTAGAAATCATTCTGATAAGCTGCTTAAGAAACATTTATGATTATTATCAATGCTTAAAACTCATAATTTTGTGTTGATGGATCTACTCGTGTGTGTGTGTGTGTTTCAGGCCAGCACTCTTCCACAGGGCACCATAAACCTGAATCAGTGTGTGGATGTTGTGGACGGTGAGAGCCGGACGGGGCAGAAACACTCGCTGTGCATCTGCACACCGGACAAAGACCATTACATACGTGCTGAGAGCAAAGAGATCATACATGGGTGAGTCACACACACATGAGGAATCATTCATTCATATCCCACAGTTTATCATAAGATATTTTTACAACTCTCTAATGTTTATGTGCAGTTTAACACGATACGGTATTGATGTGATGAACTTCTGAGGGACAAAAATTTACATTTAACATCCCACAATTAATTATGTTTTATTTATGTTTTACGGGTCCCTTTCATTTCTGCATGCACATTCTCGCTTTGAACTATTGGAGATTTTATTGTTACTTAGATGCATTTAATCATTAACATTTACTCATTTAGCAGACGCTTTTATCCAAAGTGACTTACAAATGTGGAATATCACAAGCAATTTGTCATTGAGCCATCAGTATCACTTGCTTGATGTAAGGACTTGCTATTTTGCTGCGTAATGGATTAATTTATAAGGCTTACAGTTAAGAATATAACAGCAAAATATTAGTTAAATATGAGATGTCAAAACTAGCATTTACTAGTTTTTATTTTATTAACGTCATGATCCTAATTGAAAGGACAATTTGTGTTTATCTCCTTTGTTCATCCGGTAAAGCTTGATATGGGTTTGGTTTTAGACATAATAAGTGAATTAATGACTAATGTGATCACTCACTGATTGTAATTATTGAAATACACTCATTACAGACAATATAATTAGATAAGCAATTACTAACTAATTGGTGTTTTGAAATAATTCCCAAGCGTTTGTTTGTGTCTTAAGGTGGCAGGAGGCACTGATGGTGTTCCCACGAACCAACAAACAAAACCAGAAGAAGAAACGGAAAGTGGAAACCCCAACGCCACAGGTACACGTATATACAGATCCACCAACTCGAGAGGTTTTAAAAGAACAATTTCACCCCCAGATTAATCATTTAGTCACTTAAAATCAGTTTAAAAGTTTCAGTTTTAGCTTTAACTAGCTTAACCAGCAAGCATTTTCATCAGTAAATCACTGGCTAATTTGTCCTGGTGAACTGTATGGTTTTGTTAGTCCTCCAGCTAAACCAGCACTAGACCAGAATTACTGTTCCATCTATTAGAGTTTGGAATCAGCGTCCTCGTCTGGATGTAACTGATGTGTGTTTGAGTTTTGCCGTGCAAAGCATGAGATTTGTCTTTATTCTTGAACTACAATTACAAACTTACACGCACATACACACTTACATGCAAAACCTCGCAAAGTACTGCATTTTGGTGAATGACTGCAAAAATAATTTACTCTGGAATCTGAAGGTGTTTCTTCATCTTCATGCACAGGTAGCTCAGAAAAACCCTTATTTCTAGTCCTTAGATAAGATGGTTTATTGGCTAGTGTTTTGTTCTACCAAGCAGGATTTAGTGACATAGGTCTGCTTGGAAAACCAGTACACAAATTAGGGGAAACGTTTATCCTATCAATTTCTCTATATACTATATATATATAAATACATTTTTTTTTTTACTTTTTTTTTTCTAGCTATATTATAGGTTTTGATTTAAATAATTTTTTAGAACAAACAAGCTTTTAACTCATATTTATATATAAATATATTTTATACTATTTTTGATTAATATATTTTATGACCATTTTATATTCTTGAATATTTAAAAAATATAAATATGTCCAAGTTTGTATTATTTTTAGGGCTGGGCAAGTTAACACGTTATCGCGTTAATGCATTAATTAATTAACGTCGACAATTATTTTATTGCGCATTAACAGTTTTTTATTATTATTATTATTATTATGAAAACCCATTGCTCACTGGCACTGAATTCACATACAGACAAGCCAGGGGTCACAGGAGGGGTGGGATGTTGATCAGTACTTGCTTGGGATGGGTGTCATGACGCATCTCAACCAATGAGAGCATTTGTGGAGGGCCTAAGACTGCAGGCCCAGCTGAACCGCGCTCTAGGCCACCTCTTCCAACCGAGCCAGGGACGGCTAAACTAACCACTCCCGAGTCAAACGAACCGGGCTTTGGGGGTCAAACGCGCTCGGGCACAGTTAAGTTAGCATAGTGTGAGTACACCCTTATTCTCCCGCATCCCGCACACACGAGTCTCTACCTGCCTGCACCCGCACTCGCCCATCAAGTGTTGTCCCGCGCCGCTCTCTGTTGCATTGACATTTGACAAAAAACATTTATGATATTCTTTGAAATTTTTATTATTATTATTATTATTATTTTTTACATTTTATTTTTTCTCAGCCATTTTTTCTAACAATATTTTGTCTTTTTTTGGTTATTGTTTATTTTATTGCTCAGTCCTCTAATTAATACATTAATGAAGTGTTTTAAACGGACAATGTTTTTATCGTTAGGATTGGTTTACTCTGATCTGACCTCATGACCTGTGTTTTGTCAGGCTGCTGATCTGCTAACAGGTCGTTGTTCCCAGCAGAACATCAATGGGTTTATTGTAAGTCCAGAACCAGCATGATCCAACCAGTCAGAGTGCAGCACAGGATCTGATCAATACATGAATTCCGGGTGTTTTTGGAGATCAACTGATTGGCAGGAATTTGAACCTCATCGTAATTTGTCCAGTAAATGATTCTCATGTGTGTGCTTCTGCTGGGATGCTGGGTGGCTCACGCAGGCGTGTGCGTGTTTGGTTTCATGCAGAAAAATGCGCTGAGTGACTTTATGATTTAATCAAAAAGGTATTACTGGGCGGTCAGGTGGAAACAGGAAAGACACAGACTCTAATCTGCGAGTGTGTGTTTAGTGTGGGGTGTGGTGCTGAGAGTAAATCAGCGTGTGTATGAAATCATGGCACAATAGCTCATTTGTTATCAGCCTGCAAGTTTAGACAGTTACATTCGTGTGTGTATCTGTCTGCACACACACATACACAGGTGTTTTTGACATCAAAGAGCTCTTTGTTCTTGAGTACGGGTTAGTTAAATATTATGCTTGTCTGTATGTCTCTCTCTTTCTTTCTCTCTGTGTTCAGGAACCAGGTCCTGCGAAGGTGACGGTCACCAGTACCAGCAGCAGCAGCAGTATGGTGTGTCTCCCCAGCACTATAGCTCAAGCAGAGCGAGTGCCATCCACCAGGGCCACCCTGTGGCAGGAGGAAACATGGAGTCGAGCCACTTTACCCACAAGCTGCAGCACCGGCAGCCTGAGTCAGCTGGGTACCAACACTCAGAATTCATTAGAAACTAACAAAAACAAGGTTATGACATGCTGTGTGAACCTGGCTGCCAAACATTAAGCCGACACAATTTTGAAATCCACAAAATACATTTTAAATGTAAATGTGAAAATTAGAACGGAAACATTCTATACACTCAAGTATGCGTGTTCAAACAGCCACTCGCCACACCTTAGCGACTTCATAGCAACCACCCACAACACTGTAGCATACAGTGCAACAGTCAAGTTCCAAAAGTAAAAATCCCATTCATTTTCTCTATAGGAGAATTGATATGTAACTTTATAAACCTTTAAAGACAGACCCACTGTGAGCTAAAAGTTTGTTGTTTGTTGAAGACATCAGTCTGCATTATTTAAATAATCATGTTAAACAGCAAAATTCCTAGTGTAAAAGTGCATTACCCATGATTCTGCCACCAATCAGAGAATTAAAACAAGGAAAATGCACCGGAAAAAAAACTCTTAAGCACCAGTCCACTCCCTGCAAATTGCATAATCAGTCTACTTAAATATTTGTATATATATATATGTGCATATTTTGCAATAAATGTAAAATATGTTTTCTAAATACACAATCAACATGTTTTACATTTATCTATCGATTGTCATTCACAGTGCCTCATGGGATTGTAGTTCTTTCCCTGATTAAAGTTCACATTCTTGTGCCATTTTATCCAGTACTTTTTTTTGGGCTTCAAATCAAAGTTTGTACTGTTGTGATTTATGGCTAGTTGGTTCTGTTCATGGCTTATAACTCTTAAACAAAGAGTTTTACAAAAAACCCTATGGGAGAAATGAATGAGAAAAATGCTTCTTGAACCAAGGCCTCTGAAAAGGTGGGCAGACACTGTTGCATTTTGTTGTGGTGTTAAGTTTTGGTCATATTTTCTTCATAAAATCTGCGGCGTCACATGCCATGTTCAATACATGTGATTATAAAAGTGATTTACATCACCAGAAAAACTGGCTTTTTGATCTTGGCCAAATGTCCACTTGATCACTTGACCTCAGATTTCTGGGTAAACACATTAAACGAAAAGAACATTTAATTACATTTGCTCACTGCCCTCACAAAAACCACAGTAACCAACATTTCCGACAAAATACTACAGTGATTGTTACCTCAATAAAATTGCGGTAACCTGCTGTTTGTCACCAGTCTTGTTATTAAACTAAATGACAGATTTTGAAAACGTCTTACACTGGTTTGAAAGAGATCCCAGATTCATTTAGTATGATTTTGCAGTAGTAACTAGGTATTTTGGCAGCTGTAATGTTACCATGGTGTACAGGTGCATCTCAATAAATTAGAATGTCGTGGAAAAGTTCATTTATTTCAGTAATTCAACTCAAATTGTGAAACAAGGTACCGACTGTGATTTTTCATTCTTTCTCGTGCTCAGATTCAGGAAACGCAAGTGTTGGTCGTAAGCCACGGGTGGAGAGTGGATATTTTTCGCTGGAAAAATCCAAACCTGAAGAAGACGAAGAACGACAGCATCATCGCCAGCAGGAGCAAGAGCCTTCGCCACCACCACAGCAGCATCTGCTTTCTTCCTCCTCTTCCTCTCGCTCCAGGTATCTCTCCTTTGATCACGAGCTCTTCAGCTCTCCAATCAGCTCACACAAACACACGTCACATGACCCACACAGCGCTGCTAGCACACAGACTTACGGCATTGCACATAACGCCTGTGCTCACAAACACAACGCACAGAGACCCAGCAAATCAGAGGAGCACGTTCTAGCGCTGGATTCCCCGCCCTCGTCGGATGCAACTCTCTGTCCCCTTCCCAGCCCAGACCGGCTCTCCAGTCCAAACTCGCATGCAAACGTCCTCCCATCGTCCCTGTCTTCCTCTCAGAGCTCTTTAGACTCTGAGCAGAGTCCGGAGAGCCGTGTGGGCAGGGCGGGGCGAGGTGGGCAGGGTTACGCCGCCCTGGCGGATGTGCCCCGGGCGCGGAGACTCAGTCACCGGGATGCGTACCGATCCAGTCAGAAACGGCAGGAGCTGCGAGCACGCACGAGGAGCCCGGGCAGGGAGGAAGTGGAACGGCTGTTCGGACGTGAACGAAGGTGATGACCTGGTTACATTCACACGCAAAGGCTCTGTTTCAAACCCTATCTTCTTAGACAGCATCTTTATTTGATTTGAAAAACTCTACATGGGTGACAGCTCTTGTAATTGGCACGCTTATGGCTGGGACACACCAGACCGACTTCAAAGAACTAGATACATTAAGAACTAGATACTAACTAGATACAAAGAACTGCAAACTAAAACGTGCGTTCTGCGCCTGCGTGAGAGGAATTGGCTGTCTATATTAGCAGCTATCAATAGTAAATATTCGTCATTCAAAAAGGAGAACCCGAAACTAGGATATACGAGATATACACAGATAGACGAAACGTAAACAAAGCACCGCTTGCTCAACATTTTGAATATCTGTTATGTTGATAACTTTCTTCATTTTAAGCACCTCATGTTGTTATGAAAATATTCACATATTGGAATGATCACGTAAGAACATTAGAACAGCCTTCTGTCTGTTCTGTTTACTTGCTAGTTTTCATCACTTTTGTTTTAATTCTCGGGCACTGACTCCTTCACTAAACTGAACATCCAATCAGAGTTCTCACTCGCCCCGACGCCGATTCAACATGTTGAATTGGGCAAACTACCGCCAACGTGAGCCCGACGAGTGGAACACACCAAACAAACTAGCCTTACAGACGCTCACCGACGGCTGACCAATTGGCTTGGTGTGTCCCGGCCTTTAAACAGCACTTAAAAGACGTTCAGTTGATTCCAGTAGCCTGGTATTCTAAGCCTCCTGTATCATTTGAGACACAAATTTCAAAGGCTTCTAAATGATCAACATGATATACTGCACCAAATTGCACGTTTATTCAGTTTGGACTTCTGAATAAAATCCAGGTGTTTTTTGCTCCATTTTCTTTTATATCCTACTATATGAGCCATAAAAGCTTGATCTATCAAATATATAAACACGTATGCACACTTGTATTTTTTTTAGTTTTTTTTTAAAGGTTCAATTAACTGTTCCATTAATTTTTTTTTATATTATAGGCTTTACAGGGTTAATAATAGACATTAATATCATTAACGAATAACATTAATAATATTATCATCAATAATATTTTTAAATAATAATATCAATATTTCATACTAATATCAATGATATTTTTAAATATTAAAATAAATAAAATGAATATTAACAAGTAATATTATAGCAAAATTACCACTAATAGCATAGTCTACTCAAATACTTGGTTAAATCATTCATTTTTAAATGACATGTATTTTTTAATCCGTTCTGAATACATTTTTTTATTTTGCTCTGTGTATTCCAATAGAAGAAATGAGGAAGAAATTAATTGTGTTATTAACATGTAGTTAAGTTAATTACTTGATGCTCTAATTGGCACAAAAATACGCAGCACACCCAAATATGTGGTGAAGTTGTGTTTAGAGTCCATCTGTATTTTTCAGTGGCGTTAAAGTGTATAATCATCATATAATTTAATTTATGCGAAAGGATACTGTATCTATTATTGGTACTGTGCTTATGATGCCTAAAAATGCTGTCTAGGTAGATAAGTCATTAGAGTTTGTACCAGAGCCAATGACACACACATTCTACTTAAATATACATGCATTTAAATTGCCGAAATGAAGTGTTTGTTAAGAGACGTTCATGTTTTATAGCCTCATTAGCCTAGTTCATAGTCTGATTGTAATTGAGGAGAGACAGTTCTGAACAGGGAACTAAAGATAAACACAATCTGCTCGGTTCAATCCGAGCCAACACACCTGCTGTGTTTACGTCTCAGAGCGAGCATGAAGGTTATATCTCCACCTGCTGGAGCCGGCAGGAAAAAGCTGTCAGTGACACTCAGGACCAGCAAGTTCAGAAACTGAGAAGCAGGGAGGATGCGCTGCTAACTGTCTAAGCTAATGCTGTGCCTTTAGCACCCAGAATCATGACATTCATCTCATTCTTGCAGCTTTAGCGCCACCTAGTGAACACTGTGTAGAACTGAACTTTCAGTCTAATCTCTCTTCCATTTTGTTGGAATCTCAATGCAGTCCTGAATGCTGTGCCGTTCAGTTCTGTGTCTGTGATTAAAATGTTCTGCACTGTTTTCCTCTCATTTTTTTCTCTCTCTCTCTCATGCTCTGTTTTTGCTTTTTATTTGATCTGTTTCTTCTCTTTTTTCAGGGATTCTTCTGAAACTCTGCACTTCCTGCCCTGTGCCGCGCGCCCTGCCACGCCCACTGACACGCCCACTGCTTACTTTCATTCCACCTGCTGGGGCCAAACTATAACACACACACACACACACATCTCAGAATCAGAGACATAAAAACTAAGGCTTTTTTCACACCGCAAGCAGCACATATTTATTTTGGCCACCTAAGCAGCACAGTGATGCATAGATGATTTAGCAGTTTATAGCCTGACCTTGGGGTTTAAGTTCCATTTTGCTGAGATTTGTACCATTTAAATGTAAATGTGATTATGTAAATTAGATTTAGGATACTTTTATAATAATAATTCTCTGGCCCCTCCAAATAAACATTTTATAATTATAATAATAATTATAGAAAAAGAATAATATTTATAAATATATTTTAAATGTATAAAAAATAGGTTTTTATATAAGTACAGTTCCGTTAATAAAATTGTGAAACTTCACAGTTTTTTTAAAGAAGTCTCTTATGCTCACCAAGGCTGCATTTATATGATTAAAAAATGCAGTAAAAACAGTAATATTATGAATATTATAAAAAAATAAATAAAAACGTATTCTATTTGAATATATTTTAAAATGTAATTTAATTTAAGTAATTTATTTCAGAGTTTTCAGCGAATAAATATGCAACGCACAAATTAACATAAATTGCACATTAATTTATTGCTATTAATGACAAGATTTTTTTTAAATTACAGTATTGTATTTATGGTAATGTATTATATCAAATAGCATTGTATTTTAATGGTTATGATACATAGCAGAGGTTTATTTAAAAATAAAATTATAAACAATAAAATGGAACTTATGTTGGTAAATATGAAGGGGTGAGAGAAAATGATCTTCATTTATCTATTTTAAATAAAGAAGTTAAGTATTTTAATTATTTTAGTGTTGTGCATCAGAAATGCTGTGAAAACCGCTTGTATGCTGCTGCTTCGTTTCGGTGTGAAACGGGTGTAAAAGATGAATTATTCCTACTAACTCATGGGTGTACACAGGGGCAAAGACTGATTGCTGTCTGGGGTTCTGCTCATGGCTGTTGTCGCTGGTTTCCTGTGTCTGTCCCTCTGCTCTACCATCTGCTCTTATATTAAACAAAAACCACACATCAGTGACATGCTAACATCTCAGATACTCGCTGTTGAGAAAAGCCTTACACTAAAATCCTTAGCTAGCTCCACTTCACAAAGGACACTGCATTATAAAAAAGAAGTGATTTGTCACTACTAATTGCTATAATTACATAATGTAATTTATTAAAACTGAGCCATTCTGAGGCAATCAAGAGAGCTTTAACACCATAATAGAGGATTCTCAGCGAATAAATATGCAACACACAAATAACATAAATTGCACATTAATTTATTGCTATTAATGACAAGATTTTTTTTTAATTACAGTATTGTATTTATGGTAATGTATTATATCAAATAGCATTGTATTTTAATGGTTATGATACATAGCAGAGGTTTATTTAAAAATAAAATTATAAACAATAAAATGGAACTTATGTTGGTAAATATGAAGGGGTGAGAGAAAATGATCTTCATTTATCTATTTTAAATAAAGAAGTTAAGTATTTTAATTAATTATTTTAGTGTTGTGCATCAGAAATGCTGTGAAAACCGCTTGTATGCTGCTGCTTCGTTTCGGTGTGAAACGGGTGTAAAAGATGAATTATTCCTACTAACACATGGGTGTACACAGGGGCAAAGACTGATTGCTGTCTGGGGTTCTGCTCATGGCTGTTGTCGCTGGTTTCCTGTGTCTGTCCCTCTGCTCTACCATCTGCTCTTATATTAAACAAAAACCACACATCAGTGACATGCTAACATCTCAGATACTCGCTGTTGAGAAAAGCCTTACACTAAAATCCTTAGCTAGCTCCACTTCACAAAGGACACTGCATTATAAAAAAGAAGTGATTTGTCACTACTAATTGCTATAATTACATAATGTAATTTATTAAAACTGAGCCATTCTGAGGCAATCAAGAGAGCTTTAACACCATAATAGAGGGAAAACAGTGAGAAACAATTTCCAACCACATTTCCGGTTTGATTTATGACAGTGTTGAGGTTATTCACAATTTTTAATTGCAATATTGTATATACGATAATATATTATATCAAATAGCGCTGGTTATGATGCATGACAGAGGTATCAAGATTTAGGATTTTAGATTTTTTAAATTTTATTAAATTATAAACAACAAAATTGAACTTTTATGTAGGTGAATATTAAGGGATAATTGAATTAAAAATATAGTAAATCAAATAAAAGTTATTTATTTCTTAATTTTGATTTATTATTTTAAATAAAGAAATTGTTCATTTTAATTGAATTAAAACATAGTACATAAATCAAATAAAAAATATTGTACATTTTGTGAATGTAGGAAAATGTCATTTTTTTCATTAAGAATAAGGCGAGTTTCTTTTCAAATGCTGCCACATCATTCAGTATCATCGTCGTAGTCTTTTGTTCCTCTAAATTCATTTAATGTATGATTTTAGTCAGAAATATTTTAATGTACATTACATTGTAAAAGTCCCAAAGGGGGCCTTTGAAGACTGATGCGCATGACCGAAGACTTACATGGCCATCTGACATCTGGATCAGCTTTCCTTTTCTGTGTTGCTGTATTTCATTAAGATGCAAAACTCTGATTTTCACAATAAATAGTTCACCTTTACATTGTTGGTTAGAATTATACTGTATTACATACAAAATTAAAAATCGCACTGCATAGTCCTCATGCAACATGCAACATTTAAAAAAAAAAATATATATATATATATAAAAATAGGTATGGAAGTGTCATATAAACTAAAGTGTATTTATAAAATATGCTTCTATAGTTAATTGCTCTTAAGAAGACAACATAATTATTTATAAGGGACTGCAGGGCTGTCTAAGAGTGTCTGTGTGTTTCAGCTGTTAGTACTTCGTTCATGCAAACCCAACCCAGAACCACTACACCACCCCCGATTATAAATAGCATTCGCTCAGAGTGTTAGGACCAGAGACACCGACACATGCCCAAACACACACACATGAGAACACAGATTCATGTTCATACACACAGAAAGACGGCATGTGAGTAAGAAGCGTGTGAAGAACAGGTCACAGATGAAACTCAACAAGACTAAGGTACTGTGAACCTAACGGCTAACTAGCAAACGGCCGGTGGGTGTGATCTCAGCCCGACTGGATCTGCTCTAAACGCGTGCATTAGATGGTAGAGGGGTTGTAGATTAGTTTGTATACAGCGTTGTGAGGTACCACTGCCTGTATTTGTGCGGGACCCTTCTGACTGTGTTTGGTGGTGGTTTTATGAGGCAAACTTTGAATGCAGATTCTTTTGAATATACAGTTTTATTCTTTTCCATATTAGTTATGTTGTACTGATTTTTAGCACATTTAATGAATGAGTTACATTATTGTTTGTTTAAGATATGTTAACTCTTAATGTCTTTTTCAAAGGTGTTTATATGTTGCTAAATGCATGCAAAAAAATGTAAAACAACATTTCCCAAACCCTTTTTTATATAGCAAGTAGATAATCTTACAGACAAAATATGGCAAGATATGATAATTTTTTTCTGATGGGCTGTGTTCAGAAAAAAATTCTCTATTGGCATGTGGAAAAACAGTTTTCATTCTTAAACCAAATAAACCGGCTACAAGATAAATTGTATTTAAAAGGCAAAATATACTTAAAAATCTGAAAAATATGGAGCAAGACTCATCTGGATTCATTTATGAAACACAATAACTTTTTTAATGTAAATAATTTCCAGTGAATTATAGCATTGAATTGAATGAGCATCAAACTGGATTAGATTTTTAAAATACATAATAAAATAATAACATTTTCAATTGAATATTTAATCTATTTTAAATAAACAGTCCCTGCTTAAAAACATTTATTGCAGCACTTTGTTTTTTTTTGTTAATGTTGGTAGTTTATTAATTTCATCTTTTTTTTTTTCAGCCGGACCTCCTGAACTTTAAGAAAGGATGGATGACCAAACTGTACGAAGATGGATTGGTGAGACTAAAATGATTTCTTCAAAGAGCTTTTCCAAACCAGGAATTGATGTCCTTGTGCTTCAGTGATGTTTGAATATTTAATATGGAGGTTATTCAAAAGGTTTGTTCTGCTTCTGTCTATCAGTGGAAGAAACACTGGTTTGTTCTGACCGATCAGAGCCTGAGGTTCTACCGCGACTCCATCGCTGAGGAGGTACGTGTTTTCATCAGCCATTAAACTCATTTTTTTGATCATGTGACTGTTTAACAATGTCCCTCTTGTTTCTCAGGCCGCTGATCTGGACGGAGAGGTCGATCTGTCCACGTGCTACGATGTGACCGAATTCCCAGTTCAGAGGAACTATGGCTTCCAAATCCTTGTGAGTGATGCTATTTTTTTGTCTCAGTTGTATTTTACCTCATAAAGACCGTGCAGTAGGGCTGGTATAATGTGTAAATACCAGAAATGTATACCAAATGTATATGTATTTACCAAAACTGCTTACTGAACCACATCAGGGCAACAGACAGGACTATTTTAGCTAACCATATCTCATACTGCAATATATGTTTCCACCCATCCCTGCGCTCTTGAGGTATTGATGCTAGACAAATATGTCTGGTAGGTTTGCAGTGGTATGTTTTCCCACCTAAATAAAGCTGTGGTGATGTTATCTGTAACCCTGACGCTGTTCCTCACTAAGCATTGTTTCATCACTAATGTCACCTGATCTGTCAGCAGCTGTGACATCATCACATCCCTATGAAATAACAGCCTGCAGGTCCAATGCCACAAATCTGACGCTCGTCTGAGACTCTTTTGACTTCACAATGTGGAAAATAGATGTATTTTAAAATATCAAATAGTTGTCTTTAATATAAAAATTAAACAATTTTTCAGATAGTGATCACTTATTACAATTTTAATTAATGGCTTTATTTCAAACAACAATTTTACTATAAAATTCATACTTGGCATTAGTGGATTATAATTTGCAAATAAGAGATTTGACTCGAAATTTCATCTGGTCAATGCAGAAAAATACATACATTAACTTAGGGTCCCAGGTCATATCTAGAGACCACAATATCACATGGATACTTTTGATATGGGCCACTTTGCAATCACCCATAACACCCTAGCAGTGCATTGAAAAACATTCAGGACACCTTAACATCCTGGCATCAAGTCTTGCACAGGCAAGCACCACTTAGACTTCAGAAGAAGTAAAAAAATAATGCAGTAGTTTACATTTACAAATGCTGGTTTTGCATGCTCCTGTATTTTATTAATAAAGCTTTTGAAATGTACTTGATGTTGTGTTGTTCATCGAGGTGGCGAATAACTGTAGGTTCCCCGGTGCTGTTTTTAAAGTTATTTTAGAGATGTCAGAAATAGCAGAAAGCATTGGCCGTCTCTGTGTACAGACGAACAGCGGGGCGTCAGTGTCAAGAAATGAATAACAACTGTAAATATAACTTCAGCCTGCTATCTTTATGCCTTGGATACAGAATGCTAAACTCACGTCTGAAACTCCTCTTCCCGTCTGATCTTAGTTTTCACTTGAGCTGTATATCACTTTTATTCAAGTATGTGATTGGACCGTTTCTTGTGGAATAATATTGTTTCTGAATAAAAGGATGTGAGACTGTGACACGCTTTTGTTTATTTCTTTTGTAATTTATAGTGTCCCACAGTCGCAGCAAGTAGAAATATCAAGGAATAGTGATTTCTAGGCCTGTAAAAATATTTTAAATGATTAAAAATCGGATTTCCTGTAATTAATATTATTTTTATGCTCTGAAAATGTATTATATAAATAATATTTACATTATATTTCTTTGCATCTAAAATATTTTGAGCTTAATAAGTCACAAAATCATGGAAATTGTTGGTTGTTTGCAAGCTATTAAAAAAAAATATAGTACAACATTTTTTTTTTTTAAATAATCCTTGTCCAATCATGCCTGGAAAAGTCAGCTATAGAAACTCATTGGTCAAAACGTGGATTTACAGTTGTATTGTAATTGAACAGCAATATCAGTATTAAACTTTTTTGTTTAACTGTCATGCATTTGTTAACTGATCTGATCATTCGACTTATCATTCATGTCCTCGTCTTCCTCTCAGAGTAAGGAAGGGTTATTCACGCTGTCTGCTATGACCTCTGGGATACGTCGGAACTGGATTCAAGCCATTCTGAAGAACATGCGGCCCACCGTTGCTCCTGATGTCACACGGTAAGCTTCTACATCATGTTTAGTGTGAAAAGCACAAAAAAGGAGAGAACATCAAAGATTTATACATTAAACTTCCCTCTGAATTAATTAGAATATACTATATTATGTTAAAGGTTAAGTCTGTCATTTCTGCACCTCTATTGACAATAATTGGCTTTTTCAATCTATTCGACTGGCATAACAATAACACTGGCTCAACTAATGCTGTGAGTTTGGAGTGGGACTACTTGTTTGTCTGTCCAATGGCAGACCTTACATAAACATTACATAATTACCATAAAGCATTAGAGCACATCAACTTTCATATTTCCTCTTGAGTTTTTTTTTTTTCTGTCTCCTAAATGGTTCCTCAAACTCCACTGTTTTTTAAAATTTTATTTGGTAATTATTTCTCTTTTCTTCTGTTCCTAACTTACATGTATAATTTCTTTTCTTGTGTTTTTCCTGCTCCGGCTACAGGAAAAACGTGTCTCTGAAACTTTCAGTTCTTATGCCCAGGTTGGCATTTCCAGTTCTTATTCTAACCTCTGTGTGTGTGTGTGTGTGTGTGTGTGTGTGTCTGCTGTTATGTCTGAGCTGAATGTAGCGATGTGCTTTCATGATGTTCTGGCTTCTGTCTGCTATGTCAATAATTCCTGTTCCCATTTGCCTGTGTTGTTTGCTCTGTTTATAATGGAGCTGTTAATTTAGTATTTTTAATGGTGTTATTACAATTATGGAGATAAATAGAGTAGAAGAGCCTTTGCAATGTATGCTTGGTTATTTTGGAGTTGTTACACCACCGCTTTGTGTGTTTGGCCAGTGTATTTACAATATTGGTGTTGATGTTTTGTTTTGGGCTTTTAATTTTTGAGACCGTTTAACAGCATTAAATTTATTAAATGTATTTAACACGTTTGCCTAATTTGATTTTCCAGCTGTTTCACACCGCATGCTAACCAGACGCGAGACGATTAAGTCATATGTGTGAAATTCTGTCTGAACGAATGGACATTTTGTCAGCTTCACACTGGATAGACCTAAATTAAACCTCTTAATTGTGGACATTTAACAAACTTGGGACATTTAACAAAGCTAAAGTCATTTGTTGTCAAAGTTGTCAGTTATCTATTATTGGATGATACTTTTTATTTTAGGCCAAAAAGTAATAAAAAATCATCCAATAATAAAATCATCCAATTGAAAAACAAGGCAGATTTTGTAGTAAGATTTTCGTTAAAAGAAAGAATTTAGTGCATTAAAACTAAATGCAGCTATTGGCAGATAGTCAAGTTAGGCTGGTACAGCGCATTTTGATGTTCACAACTCGCCAGTGTCTCTCCATCTCTTGTGATGTTACACCAGCTGCTTCTTTGAAGGAGATGAAAAAATAGCATTGCGTCAGTGCCCATTTTTAGATCGCACCCTGCAGCGCAGGCACACATGAGTGTTTACCGACATGTTTGACAGTGGTTGAATGCCATGCAATGACCAGATGGTTTTCCTCACCCTACTAACCATTAATCAAACCATCCTGTCCTCAGCGGTTTGGGTATGTGTTTTTCGACAGCTGTAGCACATTTTTTTCTTTAACACTTTGTTTGTTTCACAACACATCTTGGTACAGTTATGTCACAATTAAGGAATAATTCAGATTTCCCCACAATGCCATATGCCACAATGCTTTGTGAAAAAATGCATATTGAAGTAGTAGCTGTGATGCTTGCCTTAGCAAACACCACTAGCAATTTAGATACTTAGTGTATTGATTCAGTATCTTCTTGCCTCACAGTTCCCTTCCAGAAGAGCGAACCAGATCAAAAGTGGAGCAAAACTACATCCAGCCACCTTCTGACTCTTCGCAACTCTCTAACAACTCTGTAGTTGAAGCTAAAAAGTCGCACGAGGACATCACAGACTCCGTGCCTACTTCCGATCACCGTAAGAGTCGAGTCAACAAGCGCGAGGGACGGTCTAAAACCTTTGACTGGTCTGAGTTCCGCCCAGGACAGGAAAACGAGAGCGGACAACCCTCAATAAAGAGGGCAGACACTTCAGTAATGATCTCATCTTCTCCTTCCTCCACCTCCTCTGGGGACTCCTCTCCCATCTCTAGCACCTCTTCTCATCAGACGTCATCCTCGATTACTACCACCAGCCATACTGATAAGTTGCCACAGCAAGATGAAGAAGTCATGCAGGAATATATGCACCGCAATCAGATGGCACCTAAAGCAGGCACAATCAATGCGACAACGGTGGCGGAGCCCCCATCAAAGCTCCCCCATAAAGTGCCACAGGAACAGGTGAGAATGGATGTAGACCATGCCAGAGACACACAGGAAGTCGACAGTCAAAGCACGGCCCGCAGAAACTCTGATGTCCAAGTGGAAATTGAGCAGAGGTGGCATCAGGTAGAAACAACACCCGTCAGAGAAGAAAAGCAGGTACCGATCACTGGCAGCTCAAATGTACCTGTTGGAGAAAGAGCAGAGCTGACCCCTGCACTGGAAAAAGAGGTAAGAAACATCAGTATTTATTTCTTGCCTAATTTTTCATCTTAAAATGTTGATGAGTATGTGCAGATACAGACTTCTTAGATTTCTCTTGATTTATTCATTCAGGTCAGTTCTGACCATTATATAATTTCAGATCTTTTTGCCTTCCTCTGATGTCCACAGTTAGGTCAGGCACAAAGGGATCTGGCGAGACTCCAGCAGCAGAACAGCATCTTACAGGAGCAACTTCAGGATGCCCGTGGAAGAGAACAGAGTGCCAGGGAAGGATACGTACTGCAGGTACCAAAACAGATCAACTGAACCTAGTCAGAAAATAAACAGAAATCAAAATCTTCTGTAGTGTTTGTGTTTGAATCTCTTGCTTTTTTATTTCAATACTAATATAATTTTTGGGGTATTAATGAAACCGCATGAGTGGTACTAACTGATCTGCAATGTCTTTCTTTCCCTGGGCTCTGACTGGGTTTTGGTTAAAATTCTTGTAACCAAACCACAAGTTTGCTGAAGATAACAACATCTGACAAGCTTTCGGCTGTGCTTTTCTACTCTTTGTTTAGCTTTGTATCTGTTTCATCTCATGTCATTTACTTCTTTGCATAATTTGCATGGTGGTACAATTCCTCTGTTTTTCATTTTTCTTTAGTTGCTGTATAATAATCTGGTGTAGTGTTACTCCATTAGTTTCTTCTTCCTTCTCTTGTTCCCTCTTGTATTTTTTTTCTGTACAGTTCCATTTGTATTATCCATCAACACAAGGTTGCATTTCATAGTTGCATTCCGTAGTTCCTCTTTAGATCACTTATTTCCCTTTTTAATTGTGTTGTTCACATTTTTCCCTCATTTTTGAGCACCATTCTTTCCATCTTTGATGTCATCTTGAAAAAGCACAGTGGAAAGCTTGAGTAAGTATGTAACTTCAGAAATGTAACTCCAAATGTTCCAGGGTTCCCAGCCACAGCCCAGAAGATGTTGAGCATCATGTCTGTGGCCATAAAAGAGAAGACTTCCTGTTACTAATTGCACTTTGCTCTTAATCTCTTAAAGAGTGACACGACCGCTGCAAAGCCTTCGCCTGGTGCAGCGTCTACCTCGGTTCACCGAGCACCATGGCAGCGACTCAGCAAGCTGAACCAGGATCTAAAGTCCGAGCTGGAGTCCCAGCGACGTAAGCAGGATAAGGCCAATCATCAAGTTAGCAGGTTGCGGCGTAGCTACAGCGAAGCGAAAGATATAATAGGACACCATGAGGCAGAGATCGAGGCCTTGGAGGACAAGCTAACGGCTGCCATGGCAGATATTGTAGCGAGTGAGCAGGCTGTGGCACGAATGCGTAGCGAGCTAAAAATCGAGCGGGTTCGATGTCAAGAACGTGAGGAAGAATGGGTCCGAAATGAGACGACGTTACGGTCGCAGCTGCGAGATAGTGAGGAACGTCTTCGGCAAGTCGAGGCTAGTTTGTTAGAGAAGAACCAGGAACTGAGACAGCTTGAGCAGAAGCAAGCTTTGCAGAGGGACCAGCACAAAGAGGTTCAGAGGCTACAGGAGAGACTTGCTGAGGCCACGGGACGTCTGATTTCCATGGAGGAAGCTCAAAATATGAGAGAGGAGCGGGAGAGGAAAGAGCAACGAAGCCTGGAGGAGAAACACGAGCGGGAGCGGCAGGGATTGACCCGGAGATTGGTGGAATCCGAAGAGAGGAGGCGTGAAATAGAAGAGCAACTGCAAGAGGCTCAAGAACAAGTGGAGGCACTGCTGAGAGGGAGCGGCGGGATGGAAACTGTGGGACTCAGGGAGGAAGTTCGTCGTCTTCAGCAGGAGTTGGAGGCGCAGGCGGATATGGTGGAAATGCTGCGAGAGAGCGTGAGGAGGCTGGAGGAGGAACGTGACCAGCTTACTTGCCGCTGTCAGGAACTCCTCAATCAGATTGCAGAGGCCAACCGAGAGGTAGGAAAGCAACAGGCATGTTTAACGACGGTGGAAACAGACTATCACTCTCTTGAGAGCTCGTATGAGCGTGTCTCAGAAGAATTTGCTAGGATAAGTCATGTGCTACAAGAGAAGGAAGAGGAAGTGAAGCAGACAAAGGAAATGTACGAGCAGCTAATCAGGCAGAAGGAGCAGGACTTGAGCGAGGCCCTCATCAAGATGGCTGCCTTAGGCAGTAGTCTAGAAGAAACAGAACTTTGCTTACAGCAAAAAGAGGAACTTCTTTACAAAATGGAGCGTGACTATCCAGGAATGGTAGAGTCCCGTAAAGTGGAACAGGAGCTTCAGGCAAAACTGGGGGTTGCAGAGGATCGGATTGCTGAGCTGGAGAAACACCTCAATGCCCTGCGACTCGGATATGCAGATCTCAGAATGCGACGTTGTCGCTCGCAGGAAGACCTGCTTGACGGTTTGAAAGAGATGCAACATGATGTTTCCTCATCATCAAGCACCTCCCAACTCCTGCTTGCAAGAAGCAGCTCCGAGACGGAAATGTCATTGGTAAAGCGCCAGAGGATTCGCTTTTCCACTATTCAGTGCCAATCCTATCACCGGTCCCAGGGAGCAGACAAGTTTCAGACAGAAAATACATCTTTGGATCTGACACAATATCTGAGCCTAGACCACATGCATGACCTAAGCCTGACCCAAGATATCGGTATAGTCAGTGACAGTTCATTCCAGCAGTGTAGAGATCCAGAGAAGTTCATCTCCATTATACATGCTCTGGAAACCAAGCTATTGTCCACAGAAGAGAAGCTCAGGAACCTCACAGAGAAGATACGGGACCAGCCCGGTCTTTCAGTGATTCAGGAACACCTGAACACCAGATCTACCATTGAGGACTACACAACTAAAACCTGTGATGAATTACCAATGGATGAACCCAGTCAGAAATTCCTCAACAAGACTTTTGGTGAGCAGGACAGTGAGGAATATGAGAGGGCATTGGCACTAGTAGAGTCTTGCACAGAAAGAGTCAGAGAAATTCTCAGCAATCAGAAAGAGACCAGTTCTGATGAATCTCTCATTTGTACTCTTGCAGAAGTAGAGAAACGGCTGGTTTGCGCCACCATGTACCTGAAGAAGGGCAGCACATTGTATGAGTCGTGCCAGATCTTTGATGCACCAGATGTGCATTTAATGCAGAAAGGTATAATGCGGTTTGCCAGAACGTTAACCTTTGAAGCTGAGATTCTGGAGAAGATGGGGTTCTCTCTGCAAGACCTGAACTCTGATATTATGTTGGCCATGAACTCCATTCACAAGGATGCCGAAAACATCAAGAAGAACTGCAACAGCTGTCTCTCAGTTGTTTATGCTGATGTACTTACAAGAAAACTTTTGCTGGAGACCATGTTCTTAGCAGAGGTGGACAAGCTCGAGACGAGTAAACTATCAAATAGTGCTTTTTCACAGGATGTCATCAAGAACGCCTGCATTAGTGCTGAGCTTGCCTATTCGCTTCAGAATCTGACCATGAATTTCCAGGAAAAATTAGATGAGCTTCAAAAGGATTTGCTCCAGGTGAATGAGACCTTGAAACAAAGGGACATGGCTCTGACAGATGCTGTTAGCGCATCAAAACGCGCTCACATTGAGAGTATGACCCAAAGTGATTCTGATCATCTTGGTGACATCGCCCCTCCTGAACTTGTCCCCTACATGGAGCAGATTGAGATTGAGGAAGCTCAGAGTTTAGCGGCAGAGATTGTCCGCAGACATTTAGCAGGCGGCATGCTATCCCATAGCGCAGAATCAGAATCGCATCTGCAAATGAGCTGGGAAAATCTCATCGCTGAGCTCAAAAAGCAAGCAAAAGCCCTCCGCAGTCTCTCTCAGGAAATTGAGAGGATCTGCGAGGAAGGAGAAACAAATTCACTTTCTGGACTTGCGGATGCCATCCAGATGAGTTTGTGGCATGATGACTCCAGCGCCGCTTGCATGCGAGAAGCTTTGATGCAGGCACAGGTTGCATATGTTGCTTGCAGGTTGCGAGCGGGTCACACGAGGGAACTTTCTCTCTGCCAGGAGACTAGCCGCAACATGGCAGCGCTCGTCCAGGAACATGCTGAGAGTGTTGCAGCCATCCAAAGGCACTACCAGAGCTGCTTGGAGAAAGAACATCTTAACTTCACTGGCACTATCAGTTCCTTGCAGGAGGAGAACGACATGCTTCGGGGAGAACTATCCTATAAGCTCAGGGAGCTCCAGGAGCAACGGCAGAATTTAACTCAGCTGGAAGAGGCGTTTCATAGGGAGAAAGACGAGCTCAAGAGCAGGCATGTAGATGAGATGGAAAGGGCCGAGCAGGAGCAGATAACCAGAGAGCTCGAACTAATGGAGCGTGCCGCCAATAGCCAACACAGGCTGGAGACCCTGCTGCTAGGAATGGAAGATGCAGAGTTGAGGCATAAGGAGCAAATTCGAAAACTTGAGCAGGAATTTCAGAGTAAGGTTCAGGAACTAGAACACGCCAACAGAGAGGACCTCCGCAAGCTACAACAATGCTACAGCCAGACCATCTGCTCGCTGGAGGAGAGGAGCGAACAAGTGGAGAACAAAGATGAGGCCGAAGCATGTCCCATGGAGGAAGGGGATGGAACTGATCAGGTAACGTGCAGGGAGTCACTCCTCCGAATCCGGGAGCTGGAAATGCAGTTGAGCAGCATGAGGGAGGAGCTGGAACAGAAACCACTGGATGGAGATCTGACCAGCCTGAAGGAGAAATACCAGCGAGACTTGGACAGCTTCAAGGTTTAACCTTTTACATTTCAAATTTAATGTCACACCCATTCACCGCTATAGCGCCATGTTTGTAGGACCCTCAGTAGGTTGTTACTGTTAGATTTGGTTGCAGTGGTTTTAGCTGAGTATTTCTTATTGTATTAGTTTATACAAGTTTCAGAAACAGTACACATTTCAAATTACAAACCTACACCAAAAAATATATATATATGTATATTTATTATATATATATCAAGTGGTTTTATGCTTCTTGGAGTTTTGAAAATAAAGCTGAGATGACCACTGCAACCCTGTAGCCTCATAACCATGATGCTTTTCCCTTTTTCCTATGCTGTAGAGCACGTTAGCAGCACTTGGAGTCTTGAGCACACACAACGAATGTACAAATGACCGTGATTACAGAAAAAACTATCATAAATAATTTTACTATGCTTACTGAGGACGTCCTCTGTTCAAAAACACCTTGTGTTTTTAGAGGCTTAGCATTGTGTTAGTGTGTGTTTGAATGCATGAATGCTCTCTAGTTAACCCTGTCGATCATGCTGCTTTCCTTCAACTCCTCTGTGCTTACTTTCATTTCTCATCACATAAATAAATGTTTAAATATGTGAACACCATAGTTGGCGTAGCTCTGTAGATAGTCTGGCTGGGTAGACATTGGTTTTCTGAATTTCTACAATTTGACTATATTGATTAAAATAATTTAATTTCTGCATTTTCTGTGAATGCATAAACAGACTCCAAAATTGACTATTAAAGTGTGAAAAAAAATTGGCTTTGCGGAGCAAATTATACACTTCGTCCACCATCAAGCCAAGATGTTATGAACTGAATCTGAATCCAAATTGAATCGATTCAGGGAATCAATTGCAGATATCCAGCCCTAGTAAAGAGCCTGCTGGAGTAGATTGTTTGGTGTTTGTTTGCATATGTGATCTGATGTTTTATGTGGAATGCAGGCGACATGCGAGCGTGGATTTGCAGCGATGGAGGAGACGCATCAGAAGGTGATCGAAGACATCCAAAGGCAGCATCAGCGAGAGATCCGGAAACTTCTGGAGGAGAAAGAAAGACTGCTGGAGGAGGAAACAAACGCCACTATTGCTGGTAATGAATGCATCACATGCATCAATTTCCAAATTTGAAAGTTAATTACTTATGGCTTGTTTGTTTCTGCAAACTGCTGTCAGTGTGAATGCCAATTAAAGTGTGTAATGTTTAATGCGATATTATATCTAGCTCTATAATGAATGTTTAATGTCATGGAATTGAAGCATCACAGTAGGTTGTTTTGTGCACAGCGATTGAGGCCATGAAAAATGCTCATCGCGAGGAATTGGAGAAATCGCAGCGGTCGCAGATGAGCGGCGTGAGCGCAGACATTCAGGAGCTGCGCAGACAATATGAGTAAGATGCCAAACATCACTTTATCTAGACAAAACATTCACTAGTCACTAGGAAGATCTACTTTTATTCACTGATGCTTTTTACTAAGCGAATGGTAAAGCAAAAGTTTTGACATGTTTTTTTTTACATTACGTCCATGTAGAGAGGAGTTGCAGTCTATCCATCGTGAGCTGGAGGTTTTGTCTGAGCAGTATTCTCAGAAATGTTTAGAAAACGCACATTTGGCTCAAGCGCTGGAAGCGGAGAGACAGGCACTGGGACAGTGCCAGCGAGAGAACCAGAAACTGCATATACACAACCAGGTCAACCTGAACTTTAAGAACATTTTTCCAGGAGCTTTCTAAGAGGAACAGCATGATAAAGAAAATAAAATGTCTTCTAATAATTTACGAGTTTATAAAAATACAGTTTTCTTTAGGGTTTGAAAATCTTCATTTAAGGCCAGTAAAATGAAGTACAAACTAGTAGATATCACCATACTTCCCCAGTTGACTGATTACCTTAATGATTGCAAAAAAAATGTGTATTACAATTGTTGTGTAATATTATTATTAAAATATGCAAATGAAGCATTGTTCAAAATGTTTCATTTTGATGACTTTAGGGTCAAAGGTTGTTACAGAGATGATTTTGGAGGATCTCTTTTAATTATTCCATAAATCAGAAAAACCTAATCAGCAGCCAGAATAAAATGCATTTAAACCATTTTTTAGGAATAAAATGTTGGATAAAATTAGGCAAATTATATATTAACAAACTCCTTCAGTAGAAACCTTCAACATATTAATGGGAATCAACCTGTAAAAGTTGGTGTATGTAAATGCTACTGAAGTAAATGGCCTTAATGTACAGTGGGTACGGAAAGTATTCAGACCCCCTTACATTTTTCACTCTTTGTTGTATTGCAGCCATTTGCTAAAATCATTTAAGTTAATTTTTTTTCCTCATTAATGTACACACAGCACCCCATATTGACAGAAAAACACAGAATTGTTGACATTTTTGCAGATTTTTAAAAAAAGAAATACTGAAATATCACATGGTCACAGATGCAAAAATAAAGTGCAATAAAATAAACACTTAACACTAGAACCGCCAGGGGTCGCTGTATACCTAAAAGGGCCAGTGGGAAAATTTTACCCACGCACATGACAACATTATTTATATGGCTAAAGAACATATTATTTCACTGTATTATGCCACTGTCTTCACAAAGACGTGTCTAGAGTCATGAAATGATTATGTCTAGTCATCAACTATATTTTTATCCTGTTGTTTTATGTTCAAGACTTTTTAATTCAGGCTACACTAATCCATTTACGATCAGTAGCCTAAGCTAAAAAATTTTTTTTTTTAAAAGCCTGCACTGACAACGGAAATTAGAAGGTAGTAGCCTAAATATTTGGGTGGTGTAATATTAAAATACAGTGTCATTAATCAATCTATTAAGATAACCCATGCTATTTAAATTACTAAAATAGCCTATAGACAATAATTAGCAATAATAATTCACCACACTGCATAGGATGATGCGATGACAAATTCAAGCGCACAGCTTCACCTAAATGTTTATTAATTTGTTTAGTTATATCATTTATAATTTGAATAAGAGAACAACACCATTAAACTTTGGGTAATCAAAAAAATAGCCATCATAGATCATATTTTTCTTCAGGAAACAGCCAGACTAGAATAGCAACACAGTAGCGAACAATAAACGATAGGGCAAGACAAAAATTCAATAATTAAACCAAGGTTTGACCAATTAGAGTAACGTGAGGCTAAAACATGTAAATATGATATCTGGATCACTGTCAGATGCTGAGCCGACCCAGGACGCATAACTTACCATCAGACTCTCCATCACTCATGGCATTTAGTGTTTCTAATACCTACCTTCCATAAATCGCCTTTTTTTTTTGTCATTTTGACTTTATTTATTAAACTGATAACCGCTAAATCAGTCAGTGAAAAGCGTTGCCTAGAAATGTACAAAGTTAAAACATAAGCGGCAAGAATATGACAGCGCCAAATTACATGCATTATATAGCAGGTAAATTTAACCCGCTGACGCTTATAGGTATAAATGCCCGTTTTTTAAATCTGGTTTTATCTAAATAATTTTTAACAACATTGGATTGTAAATTACATCATTTTAGTAAAAGTCAATGACTGGGAGACTTGAATGTTTTATTTTAAATCTGTTATGTACATTTGAAAAACAGCCACTGGTAAAATTGACCCCGTGGCGGTTCTAGTGTTAAATGTGTATTTTGGATGTTTTCTGAAGACATGTTACGAAAAGCCAAAATCTCAAAATTGACCAGTGCAACGTTTTTGCCTGTATAATCTTGCCTTAAGAATGATAGAAGCGAATAACTTTTCCCACCATCATATAAACAAAAACTTGTGTGGTTTATGTTTACAGGAACTAAATCATCGTCTGAATGAGGAGATCACCAGAATGCACTCCTGCATCAGCGATGACAAATCGACTTCCTCTCTGACACAAGGCAAAGACATCTATGAACTGGAGGTACAGCACCAACTGTCATCTGAATTTAGATCGTGTAAAGTCATCATGCACAACATCTAAACATTGCTTTGCTGCAGGTTTTGCTGCGAGTGAAGGAGTCAGAGATCCAGTACCTCAAACAGGAAATAAACTCTCTCAAAGACGAGCTGCAGTCGGCACTTCGAGTAATATGCACGCACACTTACACGCTCTGTACATGTGTTTCTCTTTAACTGCTCTCTGAACAAATCAATGTCGTTCAAATATGTGTTTCAGGATAAGAAGTATGCTTCGGATAAGTACAAGGACATTTACACAGAGCTGAGTATCGTCAAAGCTAAAGCTGACTGTGACATTAACAAGCTGAGGGAGAAACTTTTGGCTGCTACAGAAGCTCTTGGGGAATTAGACGCTGAAGGAAGTGGCGTTACTGCCGGATACGGTGAGAGATTTAAAGGAATAATTCATGCAAAAATGACAATTCTCTCATCATTTAACCACCCTCATGTTCTCTGCGTGACTTTTTCTTCCATAGTGCACAAAAGGACAAAAAGGCACAATTATTCAGTTGCTGATGCTGGAGAATTACATTTTTGATTTTCAGTTTAATTATAGCAAATGAGATTTACATAGACTGAATTCAAACAAATTATTAATTTGTTTTATTGTATTATTTTAATATTTAATATACAATTATAATTGTTTTACACAATATAAATATTCACAATAAAAGTCAACTAATTGATTTATTAAAAAAAATAAAGAAATGTAGATTAAAATTGCTAAGTGTTAATGTTAATCTGTTTTCTGTTATTGGCTAATGCAGATAATTTCATATTTGATCATCTCAGATAACTGCCAAACATCATCAAATTTTTTACTATAAGAGTGTGTACAAAAACGAAACATTTTCTTTTCTTTATTTGTGTCCGTTGCAGACATTATGAAGTCAAAGAGTAACCCAGATTTCCTGAAGAAAGAGAAATACAAACAGATACGTGGGGTCAGGTCAAAGGTGAGAGGTCAAAGTGTGTCCGTCTGTCTGTCTCATAAATATACACTCGTCATCCATTGATTCTATTGATATTCCTGTGCATTTATGTAGAAAATGATGTTGGTTGTGTGATTGTTTAATGTTACTCTGTGTATATGAGTGTTTGAGAGAGATATACTTGTGTTTATTAGGGCTGTCATTCGATTAAAATAAATCATATTTGAATAAATCATTGAATAAACTACAAAAAGTCAATATATATTCCATTTTTTGGATTGTTCATGGCAGACCAAATTCTTGAATGCATGTATGTATTTATTCTTTTATTTTTATGCTCATTTTTTCCTCGGATGATAAATGTAAATGGTACATGTTAGAAAAGGTAAATGTTTCATTGTATTTGTTCTTTTTTAAGTGACAGCCCAAGTATTTTTGTGTGTGAATTACGGAACACTGTACACATTGTGTGTGTGTGTGTGTGTTTTGTGTGTGTTTGTTTGCATCTTTTTGTGACAGTCTTTTATTTACAACAGAGAATATAATTTAACTGGAAATTATGTTGGCCATTGAATTTGAAAACTTGAAAATTTTTGCAGTGTGTAGTTCTGTAACATTACATACAGTCTACTATTCATTTATTTGTTTATTTATGTTTATATTTAGCATTTTTAGATTAAATTACTGAATTTTATTTTTAGTTATTTTTTCATTACAATTTAATTTAGGCTATCATATACAGCAGAGAATATGTATGTATGTATTTTTTAATAGAGCAGCAAATATAATTTAATTCAAAATTATACTGGCATCAAATTTAGACATTTTTCGTAAATGTGACTAATTTCACCTAAAATAATTTTTCAGTATCTACCATAACCATCTTTATGGCCTCAGCTAGCAATGATATCAAAGTTGAATTTTGCTAATGAAAGTGCAATTTTGTGTACAGATGTACACAGTGTATTCTGTGTGCAAACTGAAGTCTTTAAAGAATTGTTTTTATTTTTATATTTAATCACAAAATTCTTTCATCTCGGCATTCTCTCTTTCTTTTTCAGAGTTTGAAGGAGGGACTGACCGTACAGGAGAGGATGAAGCTATTCGAAACTAAAGACTCCAGAAAGATATAACACACCTCACACACTTTCTTTCTTCCTTTTTTGTATTCTCGCTCTTTTATTGTCTTCATTTAGATCTTCTTGGTTGGTAGCTTTCTGATTGTGTTTTAATATTGTTTGTGTGAATTAAGGGAATGACATGTTTCAGTATTGACACAGACCATGTTTGCCAACCTTCAGCTCCGATGAACCTCATGTTTTTGGTGTTTTTTGGTCTCTAGAAGTCCTGAAGCTGTTCCTCATCATCACAGTATATATGAACACACTCAGTATTGAACTAGAACACTAGACGTGTTTGTGTTTCTCATTCGAGTATCTTCTGAATGGCTGCTGTTGTCTTTGTAGGGGTGCTGGTGACATTTTTATGATTATTCTGAGAGAAGAAGAATTACTGAATTATTGACAGAGAGAGATGTTATTTTGCCAATGATATTGTAAATATGAGTAAAGTCGTGTACGTGATAACACTTTTTCAGACTTTCTAGTACTGTAACCTTGAGATGAAATGACGTGGTTTCTATAAGTTGGGTAACGTGAGTGCGAGTGTGTTTTGTAGAGTGTTTTTGATCGTCAAGAGAGTTTCGGGTGATTATGTGCTTCAGTCATTTACTTGAGGAGAATCTAATTGCTGTTTTAATTGCTTTTGTGTTGCTTCTGGTTTATTCGGACGTGCAAAATTTAGAGCAACCAAACGTGATCTCTGCTGTGGGCTGTTTTGGCGTAAAGCGTTCGTTCGGCTACTGATAGTGAGCTTATTTCGTCCTGTAATTCCATCTGAACGCGGGACATTTTAATGATTTCGTTATTCCAGCGTTCATGCTGTTTAATACTGGCCTTTGCATGAATATAAAGCACTTTGAGTCGTTAATTTCTGTGTTCTGGTTTTGAAACATGTGATTCCATATTCCTTCCGCTCCAGAATTCAGAAAGTACACACAACAAAGAAAACGCACTGTATAATAATATTCAATATTTGCTTTGTAAATAATTGGTTTTAGAGAAGATTCTTTTATCTTGTTCTCTCGGTCTGCATAGAGGAAAAAAATATCTTTATATCTATCTATAAGCGGTATGTCTACACCTAATTGCCTGTCTTATTATTTTTTATTTTGGTGTGCGTGAATGTGATACATCTGTAATAATAAAAATGTTTTTGAATCAAAAATACAGTGATATATTGTCTTTTTAAAAAGAAAAGTGAATATTCTTCACAAAAAAAAGATAAGATGTGAACAAAATGATGAGTAAAATTTTTTAGCTGCGTCCCAAGTCAAATTCTTCCCTACTATTTATTGTGTGAAAAAAGTACACCAAAAGAAGTAGTATGTCTGAATTCATAGTATTCCGGAAAAAATTGGTGAAAAGTACCCGGATGACTTACTACTTCCACCGAGACTACCTATTACTTAAAGTATGCATTCAATGGACACTTTACTATCCCATGAGGCCACAGGACTTATAAATGGCAGTGAAGCAAAGCAACAAATGTAGCACATTCAAATTAAAGGGATAGTTCACCCAAAAAGTCTGTCATTAATTACTCACCCTCATGTCGTTCCAACCCCTCAGACCTTCGTTTATCTTCAGAACACAAATTAAGATATTTCTTATGAAACGGGTCATATGCTTAGTAATGGGTAACACGAAACGCCGAATCAGTTAAACTATTGCATCGCAAACTGATTAAAGGGGTCATCGGATGCGACATGCACTTTTACAAGTTGTTTGAACTGAAATGTGTGTTGGCAGTGTGTGTACACAAAGATCCACCCAGTTTTTTTTTTTTTATCTCATCAAATAATTTCCCCTTTCTCAAATCGAGCCGATCTCAGATGCCTGTCTGTGTGACGTCACAAAAACAGGCCCCTCCCACGATAGTTTGATTGACAGCAGCGTTTCAGCACAGACTGGACTGGCGTCTTACCTTAGACCCGCCCTGAGTGACTGTTATCAGTCCTCCATTGTTTCACCGCCGGAGCAGATGTAGACAAGAATGGCTCCTGAGCGATTGAGGTGTTCTGTTGTTGGATGTAATAATGAACATAGCAGTCGTCATTTACTCCCGACATCTGAGCCGCTGAAAACGCAGTGGATTAGTTTGTTTTTGAAGGGAATGCGCCCCGATATACATAAATGCGTTTATGTTCGTGCAAATCATTCGTGATCCAGCTTCACCTACAGATGAAGTGAGCGTAAGGTTTTTTTAATGAATCTTTGCAAATCGCCTTTCCTAATAACGTGCTAGTTAGCAAGTTTCACGATGAATGCGGCTAAAGTTTACCATCTAAGAGAGCGGCTCGGAAGAGAGGGGCGGAACGAGCAGAGCTAATTTGCATTTAAAGCGGCATGCAAGAAAACTGCGTGCTCTGAAAAGAGCTGTGTTTGACGGTAAAAACGGTGTTGTTTTATACGACCATTTAGAAATTTTAACCAAACTATGTTACAGACTTTTCATTAAGACCCTAAAGAATCATATCAACTTGTGGAAAATGGGCATCCGATGACCCCTTTAACTGTTTCAAAGCGCTCTAATCAGGTCACGTATCGCGAATCATTTGATTCACATCGAGACTTCAAATCATGTAACGCAAATCAATTTAGATCGGGACTTTGGAGCCGGTTCACAAAAAATGTGGTTTAGATCGGAGCTTCAGTCGCGTATCGCGAATCATCTGATCAGGGCTTCGGAGTGCGTATCACGAATCATTTGATGTAGATTGGAACCTCGGAGCAGGTTTGTGAATATTTAGATTCAGATCGGAACCTCGGAGCGGGTTTGTGAATCATTAAATGATTCGTGATCCGCACTCCGAAGTTACAATCTGCAATGATGGTTCGTGAATTAAGATCGGGACTTTGGACCGCGGATCACAAATCATTTGATTTAGATCAGGAATTTGGTGTGGGTTCGCGAATTATTTAATTCAGATCCGGACTTCAGAGCGGGTTTGCAAATCATTTGATTTACTGTAGATTGGAACTTCGGAGCGGGTTCGTAAATTTTTCCGATTCAGATCGGGACTTCGGAGAGGGTTTGTGAATCTTTTTTTCTGATTCCTTTTTTTTATTAAATGGTACAAACCATTAAGGCAGTACGGTTAAAAACAAAGACAGAAGAAAGAAAGTATACACAAATACAAATCCCTGAAGAAAATTAACCATGATGGTTTTATCATAGTAAAAGTGTAGCAACTAACCATGTTTTTTTTTTTTGGTAGTAAAACCATGATTAATTTTCATAAGGGATGTGTTGCCAGGTTAACAAACAAACAAATAAATAAAAATGTACACCTTAAGAGGACACAGACGTGCGGTTTTCACTGCTTCAGTATTATCAGAGCTTTGGATAGTTTCCATATACTTGTCTAGATCAACTTTGAGTAAAGAAAAGAGAAATTTCGATCCAGATTTTTGAAATGAAATTGAAATTTAGCTGGCAAGAAACACAAATTAAGCAAGTTATATTTTCCTGTATTCTTTTTGGAGTAGGCTAGTCAAACAATTCAAAGAAAATATCTTTAAAACAGAAAGAAAGGTCACTTAGGCTACAAAATGAGATTGGACATTCCTTGACTTAAAACTTGTCAGAAAGCAGCCGGTTTATCAGAGCTGCACCTGGCTGTGTTTCGCAGTGTTGTGAGGTGAACTGAACACATGCTCTGCTGAAACCTCTGAGCAGCAGCAGTAATCTGATATCTGTCATCATCATCATCATTAACCACATGTGTTCATCTGGATCTCAGCCGGCCTTCAGCTCCACACTGCATTCTACTCATGAAAAAGTATACTGAAGTATGGATATGTTGCCAGCAGAGGACAGTCACGGTTCAGTTTTTTTGTCTTTTATTTAGTCTCAGTCTTTAATTTAATTCTCACCTTTCTTATAAAATGTTTTAATAAACCAAGCAAATTGCAGTTGACTTTGACAGCCAGCGGTAATTATGCAGCTTTGTTGTGTGAAAAAGAATCTCTTGACATTTTGATAATGACATCTTTTGTGAAAATAAAAATCTTGATTTCTGCTGCAAAATGCCATAGCATTTTAGAGAAACACTTTTATACCTACACTAATCATGCTTCATTATTAATGATCATATTTATGCTAATTGTTTGAAGTTGCATTCAGATTCACTTGACTCAAAAATGTGCTCTTTGAACATGCATGATGCATTTGTACTTTTTAACTTAAAACCTGCTCATAACAATATGCATTCTGCTACATAATTTAAGTGACAGTGGATACAGGAAGACTATTTTTATTTGGCAAGCTATTTGTCAGTAAAAAAAAATCTTAAAATTTAGTGTAGCTTGATTTATGGTTAAAGATAATTTATTTCCTACTAGGAAACTTTATTTTTGTAATGCGATGATCTTTCACAACCCAGGTATAACCTGTTTGTGAAGAAATATGGAGAGAGAAAATCTTGAATAATTCTTGAAATTGGATTCACTTTGATCTATTCAGTCGTGGTTAACTTTTTTCACTGTACTGCAATGAAGAGCAAAGCATTTGTGCTGCTCAGCAGTGAATAATGAATCCAGCAGTCAGCTAAGGATTCAGAGCACAAATACAAGCATGTTTCCTGCTATTATCGCTCGATGACCACAGTTATGTAAGTGCATGTGTGGGTTTAGTGTGTGAAATTCCCATCATACGTGTCTGTCACTCATCTCAACGCATGCTGCCAGTCATTCAGATAAAATATATGTGGGTAATAATATGCAAGATATTCTTCAAGAACCTCCCTGAGCTGCACTCATGAAATATATGCTGTTAATAATAGTTCAGTTTTATTCAATAATGCAGAAAGTTCCGCATGATTCATCAACATTAAAGGCCCAGTGTGTGTGCGTGTGATCTGTCTGGACTCTTTTTCAAGAGCCCACACTTTCAAGGAAAGAAGACTGCATATGTTAAATCACAAACCTATGTATTTATTAAATTGTGTTTTTTTTTCTTCTCAAAATTATTATTGTTCTTTTTTTGTCCTGCAGCACTGAGTCAGAAATATCTACTTTTAAAGCACCTATACATCAGTTACAGTTTTATTTCTATTTTTGATATATATATATATATATATATTTTTTTTTTTTGCTACATTCTGAATGTTAAATAAATAAATACAAACTGATACTCATTTGCAGGGCAATTTAAATATGAACTGAGTAGGAAAATTGTTATTGTCAAGCTTTTGATGCTTTCTTCTCCCTCCTTTGGTTTTCTTTAATTATGGTTCCCTTGACGATGCAGGACACCTGGAACCACGTTGTGAGGAGAATGTTCTGTTATCACGTGTGTCATGTTTCCATGGAAACAGAATCCACAGATGGAGTTGAACTCGCGTCTTACTAGAGGACAAACCATGAGGTGGAGAGAAATGTATGCAGATGACCGCTAGAACCGCCGTTACCTGTATCTGTTTCCTTGATTAGGTTGGTTTAGCGCTGTAGACTAGCTGCTCGGGCATGTTTGATGATTTCATTGGAAGTCAAGTCGATGGCATCATTCCACAGTCGAAAATATTTACAACAC
Organism: Sinocyclocheilus grahami; assembly: GCF_001515645.1. Taxonomy (NCBI): domain Eukaryota; kingdom Metazoa; phylum Chordata; class Actinopteri; order Cypriniformes; family Cyprinidae; genus Sinocyclocheilus; species Sinocyclocheilus grahami. Next base: position 274,087 of record NW_015505937.1, read on the forward strand.
TAAACTGTATCCACCTCATTTTTCATCGCAGAAGTAAGCTATTTAATGTGAAAGTGCGAGACTTCCGGTTCATTTGCCGCGATCGGTGAGTAACTAGAGAATAACAAAGTAAGTAGACGATAATACTATTTGGGCAAAAACCAGTTCGTTTATTATCACGATAATAAATTAAAATAATATGATAACAAATACAAGTTTGTGCCATCAAGCAACAACCATGGACTGTTTGTGTAGAGGTAAAATAAGTGGAAGTGAATGACACCGGAAGCCTCGCACATTCAAGTTTAAAATGGCCGCGTCCATCTCTTATACTAAAAAAATAAGGTGGTGGATAATTGTCCCTTGGCCAGGAGTTTGATTGGCAGGCGATCTGATCAATAATAATGCTGAGTCTACCACTTTTTCCGACAAACAAACCAGACAGAAGAGTTTCTGCGCTTGAAACAAGATACCATCTGATGTTCATTCATGTTTATTTTGTGTTATAACTAGCAAAGTGGAAGAGATAATCGGTTCACATGCCGCTTGAACGAGACGCTACAGTGATCTGTCATAACCAAGCGGCAACCTTCTACTCTCTCTGGTGAAGCCAACACGGAAGTGACTTAAACTGTAATTCATCAACTGGCCGCTAGAGACTGGCTGCAAAAGGGAGTCAATCCCATAGACTCCCCGTGTTAAAATGCCCAACTTTACAGCAGAAAAAAACATGTTTACAGCCTGGTTCAAAAATTTTTGCTTTATATAGCTAATTTTGCCCTTCATGACAACTGTGAGGGGGGTGAATTTTTTTTATAACTCATCCGTTTAAATTATATTAAGCCTTAAAGTTTTGCATAATTAAGGGCGTGGCCACTTGAGTGACAGGTGGATTGCTGCTGCTGTCACCGGGCGTCGAGCTAGGTGGGTGTGGTTTCAGCAGCCAGCTCCCGCCTTTTTGCCCATTTTTGATTATCCGGGAGTGACGCGCTGCCAAGATGGTGACGGCCGGCTCCGCCCACTTTGAGCTTCAGAAACACTCTTCAGGAACCTATGGGTGACGTCACGGACACTACGTCCATGTTTTTATACAGTCTGTGGTCACAACACATTAAAGAGCCACAGAATGGTAGGCTATTGTTTGAATTTCTTAAAAATGATCATATTTTAAAGATGAGATTGCTTCACACCAAAAGTAACCTGCTCTTGTTGTCAGTTTCCTCTTTGCGATGTATTTTTCACTGCGTTTGAACATGATGTGTGGCGTGAGTGGCTTGTCGGATGTAGCAACAGTAACTAAGGGGGGGGCGGGTCTTTGCAGGCCTTTTAAACATTCAAACGTCCTTTTAAAAGGCTTTTTGAACATTTTAAAAACTTTCAAAGAACATTTACAGTTTACCTTGTAGTTCAAAGTTACAGAATATGAATTTCTTTGAATTTTGGCTCCCTTTAAAGGATAGTTAGGTCCCAAAAATGAAGATTTTCATTTTCAATTGAATGGTGAGTCATTATTCACTCACCCTCAAGTGGTTCCAAACTTGTAGGAGTTTCTTTCTTCTGCTGAAAATAATAATAAAAGAAAAGGTATTTTGAATTTAGGTAACCAAATTGAATGGTAGCCATTGACTTCCATAGTATGGAACAAAAATACTATGGAAGTCAACTGTCTGGTAACCCATATTTTTCAAAATATCTTTTTATGTTCAACAGAAGAAAGAAACTCAGGTTTGGAACAATGTGTGGGTGAGACAGAAATGATGACAATTTTCATTTTTGGGTGAACTAGCCCTTTAATTCTACTTCCATTCAAAGTTTGAATTCAAACTGCGGTTCTTCATCATGTTTGCTCTCTCAGAGTCAGTAACAGAATGAATTCAAAAGGCATGAATATTGCACAACCCTGATGACGCTGATGTGAAAAAGTAAGTACACCCCATGAACATTTACATTGATCTTCATGTCAGCAATACTGTATGTGATCTAATTTGTAATAACCAGGCATATGAGTCTCTGTAAAAAAAATGTCCCCAGTACAACACAAATTAAGATGCAGTTTTCTGCTATGGAACATAAAAACACAGTGGCAGGTGTCGTTCTCTTTGGCAGAAATCACGTCACCCATGAACATTTACATTGATCTTCATGTCAGCAATACTGTATGTGATCTAATTTGTAATAACCAGGCATATGAGTCTCTGTAAAAAAATGTCCCCAGTACAACACAAATTAAGATGCAGTTTTCTGCTATGGAACATAAAAACACAGTGGCAGGTGTCGTTCTCTTTGGCAGAAATCACGTCTCGTAGGCATTTCTTGTCATTGTCTTTCAGTCTCCTAAATTGGCTGTTTTCAACAGTTTTGCCCATTTCTACCTACAGTAATTCAACTCCCCACAACATTTCTATATCATTCAGATGTGTGGCTGTTCCATAACCAATCATTCTTTTTGTTAGTTTTGATTTGTGAGACCCACATATATTCAGTTTCAGGTTTACGTGGCCTGTATAATTCCCGTGTATAATGCAGTATTTTATACTGACTACATGATGTTAGATGGACTAGACTAGTTAGTAAGTTAGGAAAGTTAGAAAAGTAGCCTCAGTTTAAAATGTTTCCACCATCATTATTTGCAATTCATAAGACGTCCAACTCTTTTACACAGTTTATGATAAACATTCACTTTCAAGCCAATAAAATGCATCATAGAGTCAAAGCTCTGACATTAAATGATAACATCTGCAGAGACTGAAGTATAAAAAGTGTATTACAGTGTTCATCCATTATACAGTTTGGTTGCTTGGAGGCATTTTTGTTGACAATCACGTGCAAAGCTTACAGTAGCATTACCTTTTTACTTCTTTATGCGTCATCTTCCATGCATCAGGCAAAGCGATAAGCATAAGAACAAACCTGACCAGTAGGTTTCTGTTTTTGTGGCTCACAGTTACTATCCAAGATCATTTGCATTGCAGTTCCGCTTGATTGTAAATTTTGAATGAATCAAATTTTGATATTTAAATAGAATATTTTCAACCACTAATTCCGATCAACCATCCATATAAGAAGTGAATGTGTATCATTTCATATAAAAGGCTTGGGAATAATAGTGAAACAGCAGGAGCAGAGACTGACCTAGTCTTCATTTCTTTTTCTTTTTTTTTTATACAAAAAAAAAGTTTTACCGTACAGCTCACAAAAGTTATAATTCTCTGTGCTTTCTTAAGGAATACATTGCTTCACTTCAAACTAGTAAAATCGAAATGTTTTTGTCCTGATAAATTGTGGTTGATACATCACGTATTGCTTTGATCTTTTCATTATTGCTTCATGAATGTGCCCTTCATGCTATCATACAGTCATAGACAGATGGCGTAAGACATACACACACACACACACACACACACACACACACACAGTCTCTCGTGAAATGCAGCAGCATTCAATCTGAGCCACATTGTTTAATGAGTGATTATTTCTATCTGTGAATTTTGTCTTTTGCCTTTCTTCTTAATAGAATATTCAAGCATAAATACAGCTAAAGCATCCGTGGCATGTTGTCAGACACACCAAATGATAAATTTGTCCCTCTGTTAATGCTTGTGCCTCTAGGTAAAAGTCTCTTTCTGGACTCCTTGCAGAGATTGTGGATAAGTTCATGTTTACTGGCTTCACATGGTCATGACAGGATCTAAGAAATTGGATTTAACTGTACACATCAACGTAACATTGATTTTATCACACTATAGTTTCATGTCAGCACATATAATGTTTTGTGATACTTTCGTAAGCAATGCCTCTGCCCCAAAACCTAGTAAGCAACCCTGATGCCGGTTTTCTAAGCATTTTAAATCAAATTGTACCTCATAAGTGATCAGTTTGGCTCTACATAGAGGTCATGTCAAACAAGACCCACAGTGAATTTACGTGATACCAACAACGTGATAAACATAAAATATAATACATATATTGGATAATGTAGTCTTTTTAATCAGACTGAATGATATTATGGTTTTTGTTATTGACTGGAATGTCAGTAGTATCAACATTTTCCTCTTCCGCCATTGTGGGAGAAGTTTTTTCCCCACAGAACTTGGAGCTTTCCAAAACCCTAAATCAAATCAATTGAACAAATTTGCAAAATGATTCATTTCGAAACAGTTATAATGTGACAAAGCCCTGTTTATCGCAATTTATATGCGATGCGAATCACTGATTCAAAACAAACGATTCTCAGAAGTTTCGAAGCTCCACAAAGATGGTGCATAAAAATTTGGCCGAAATACATTTTTTTTTTCATTTTTGCATGGAGAGCACCTCAATGTAGACAGCTCATTAGGTTTTGAAACAAAGACACTGTATTTTAATGCCTTGCCCCGTATAGCCTACTTTTTTTAGTGCATTACTGTAAACATGATTTTTGTTTGTTTTTACATGAAATGCCGATTAAATCATTTTCTGTAATCATTGACAGCTTCATTTAACCTGAAGCATTCCTTATATGAATTGTTAAAATGCTTCAAGTGAGGTTTTTGTCGCAATATAGAAAAGAGAGAATGAAATGCAGATTGTACTAAACACTCAGGCAGACAGCGTGCATAGATCAGTGAATATTTTACACTATCGTTCTCATTCTTCACATTTCAAGTTAGTTAGGCATGTCATTTTCTTATTGTATGTATATAGAAATGCAAAAATGTTGGCATTCTCGAATCCCATTCTGTTTAGGAAAAGTTCAGCAGAAATTTTTAATACATTAAGACAGAGGTAAATGTTTTAAAATATGACATTTGAAGGGAAGTTTCTGGATTCACACAGAGTTTTCTATCAGGCATTTCTGTCAGAGCCTCAGGGAAAATAGATGAAGTATCTAAATAACATGATTTTTCCCCATTGAGTTCTCTGAAGATCTGCTGCTATATTAGGTTACGTGGTGCAAACTGATAATGTCTACATTATATATCTATCTACCTAAATATATATATCTATTTTGCTATAAATATATCTATATAACATATATGCAAGAGCATGTTGTAATCATTTTAGGAGCATTTGCCATTTAACCATCTCCTTGTGCGTCTCACATGAGGCATTGTGCTCAGCTGTACAAACACACACACACACACACACACACACACACATTCACACTCAGGTGCTCACGTTGTTCACTTGGTCTGTCTAGGTAGTGCAGTTGTAAAGGGGAATTTATCATGTCTCACTGATCAATGTGTGTGTAGATCTCCAGGGATAGTGTGACATTGCTTGTCATTTGTGCTTGGATTGAATGCAAAAATAAAAATATTCATTTCATTCATTCCTATCTTTGTATAGGTAACATTGTCTTTGCTTTTCTCTCACTAGAAATTAATACCACACACAAAGCCATGTATCTATGCAGAAATATTTACACATTAAAGGAATAGTGCACCAAAAAATTGTTTTCATTGTTTTGTCATTGTTTTCATGCCCTCATGTTGTTTCAAATGTGTGTGCTTTTATTTTTTTATGTGGAATGCAAATTTTAAATATATGTAAAATAAGAATTGTTTTACATTTATAAACAAAATATAATAAAATAGTTTTATATTATATATATTATGTGTTTATAATTTTTTTATGAATTGATAATTGATACATTACTATTACAATATGTACTTTTACAAATATATTACTTTTCGAAATCTTTCCTTTTTGTTCCACAGAAGAAAGAAAGTCACGAGGGTGAGTAAGTGATGACAGAATGCTCTATTTTGGGTGAACTATCCCTTTAAGAATGAAGAGTTTAACAGCTAAACTATTTTCATGAAACAAAATGAGGAAAAGATTCAAGTTTTCCATGCAGGATAAAAAGATTCCTACTGCCCTACTTTTTTTTCGAATCTTCCGCTAAGCGTCTCTCCAGCTTTCACACATTCACCCGTTAGTTTTTTTTCGCTGATTCACGCACTCACTCTCTCTGTATGGCACTTTGCATTGTTCTGCATTGTAGAAGCTCCAGTATCTCCAGGAATGCGTCACAAAATTCGAGTATCAAAAAGGTCGTAGTAAAGGTTCATATCTCCGACTCCCTGCGGTATGACCTTTGCTCTGTGCAGTGAGGGTTCTGCAGTCGTTCGAAATCATGTCGAGGGGTTCTCTCTGGGCTGAGGCTCATTGCTCGTTCTGGCTTTATCCTTTCCGGACTGTTGTCCTCCTCCTCTTCGTGGCTCAGGATCGCCAGCTCGTTCTCGTAGCAGAAGGAGTTGGCGCTGGGCACCACCAGGTACTTGTTTTCCATCATGTCCTTGGCACTGCAGCATGGTGTGGACGGCACCTCGTACGACTTGTGGAAGTGTGAGTAGTCAACCTTGTATTGGTTCTTTTCCTCGAACAGCACCGGCTCGAATCGATGCCCCCAGAGGATCTCGCTAGCCAAGTAGGAGCTTCGCGCCTGCGCCGTCATGGCCGTGGCCTCCACCATTCCCTCCAAGATGACCACGATCTCAAAATCCGCTGTTTCTAGGTCCTGCTTGCTGATGCCGAACAAAGGGCTCTCTTGGTCGATTTGATGCAGGATGGTGATTGGCGAGACGAGGAAGATGCGGTCGAGTCCTTTGTCGAAACCGACGTTAATGTCCAGCTGGTCGAGGGGGATGTACTCGCCTTCGGTCGTAACCCGCGGCTTGATGAGCTGCGCTCGGACATGTGCCTCAACGATGTGGCTCTTTCGCAAGTTCCCCACCCGCCACATCAAGCATAGTTTCCCATCTCGCATGGCAATGACGGCGTTATGCGAGAACAGTAGAGTTTGCGCTCGCTTCTTGGGGCGTGCCATTTTGGCCATGATTGCCCCAATCATGAAGCAGTCGATGATGCTGCCCACGATGGACTGGAAGACCACGAGAAAAACCGCGAGAGGACACTCTTCCGTCACGCAGCGGAAACCGTAACCGATGGTCGTTTGTGTCTCGATGGAGAACAGGAACGCTGCAATGAAGCCGTTCACTTGTAGCACGCAGGGCGTGAAGTTGTCGTCCCCCGCCGGGTTGTCCAAGTCACCGTGAAGAAGCGCGATGACCCAAAACGCCAAGCCAAATGCTAACCAAGAAATCACGAAGACTAGTGTGAAAACGATCAGCATGTAGCGCCAGCGGATGTCCACGCAAGTGGTGAAAATGTCCGCCAGGTAGCGCTGGGACTTCTCGTCCATGTTGGTGAACTGCACATTGCACCGTCCATTTTTCTTCACGAAGCGGTTGCGACATTTCCGCCGAGTATGGATCTTGCCGTTGCCGTATCCATTCATCCCTCCACCGTGCATGGTTGTCAAGCGCAGACCATCCTCCTCCGTCGACACGATGCTGTAGCGACCGATCCGACCCACGCTCATTCTCTTTAGCTCTCCTTGGCCTTCCTATCTTTGCGATCTGGTGTTCCCTCTCTTTTGGAGCAGTTTAGTAGTAGTACGATTCCAGGGTGGTGGGTGGTTCAGTTGTAGTGTTGTTGGGACAAGTCCAATCCAAAGTAGAAGCCCTTCGGTTTCCTCAGACCCTTGAAAAAAAGAAACAGATCATTAGTGCTGCATGTTTGTATCAGTTCATAAAGCTAAAAATAAGAATGGTGCCGTTTGAGAGAGATGCTGCATATATAAACATTCTTATATCAAAGTAATAGTTTCAGCAGATATTCTTTCAAGCAATTTGCTGCATTTATTATTATAAAAAAGGTGTTAAAAGTCTTTGTTAGAGCATTGATAGGTGGTTTCTAGGGAATTGCCGGGTGGTTGCTAGGGTGTCCTAAATCTTTGGTAGGGCATTACTACGGCGTTCTGAGTTTTTACTAGAGTTTTGCTAGGTCGCCGTGATTTTGCCAAGTAAGTATCTTTTGTTGATCCTGGATCAACATTACTGTCCAAAAATATAGACTAAACCCAAGCCCTACCCCTAAACCTAACCCTACCCATAATTTATTCCTAAAATCAGTGTGAAATGATAGCTCATTTACAAGGGTGTAGAAGCACCTAACCCTGATCGTAAGCCTAAAACAGATATTTCCTGAAAAGCTATCCTTCAATTATGATTGGTTAATTGGAATGTTGTTCCAGGATCAACAAGGATGTTGATCCAGGAACATGATGTACTCGGTGAAATCACGCTCACCATGTTTGCTAAGGGGTTTCTGAGTGTTTGCTAGGGCATTACTAGGTGTTTGCTAGGTTGTTCTGAATGTTTGTTAGGGTGTTGCTAGGTGGTTGCTAGGCTTTCTGGGTGTTTCCTAGGATGTTGCCAGGTGGTTGCTACCATGTTCTAAACTTTTTCTAGGGCATTGGTGGTTGCTAGGGTGTCTTGAATCTTTGGTAGAGTGTTGCTAGGGTGTTCAGAGTTTTTACCAGGGCGCTGCCAGGTGTTGATAAGGGCATTTTATGTGTTTGCTAGTGTGTTGTCAATGTTTACTAGAGTGTTGCTAGGGGGTTCTGAGTGTTTGTTGGGACATTGCTAGGCTTTCTGGGCGTTTTCCAGGGTGTTGCTATGTGGCTGCTAGGCTTTCTGAGTGTATTCTAGGATGTTGCCAGGAGGTTACTACAGTGTTCTGAATGTTTGTTAGGGTGTCGCTAGGTGGTTGCTAGGCTTTCAGGGTATTTTCTGGGATATTGTTACTGTGTTCCACATGTTTGTTAGGGTGTTGCTAAGTGGTTGCTAGTGTTTTCTAGGATGTTGTTACAGTGTTCTGCATGTTTGTTAGGGTGTTGCTAGATGGTTGCTCTAATGTTCTGAATGTTTGTTAGGGTTTTGCTACTGTAGGTGGTTGCTAGGCTTACTGGGTGTTTTCTAGGATGTTGCTGCAATGCTGCAGTGTTCTGAATGTTTGTTAGTGTGTTGCCTTGGTGGTTGCTAGATGTTAGGGTGTTTCTAGGTGGTTTCTAGGCTTTGTGGATGTTTTCTAGGATGTTTCTAGGATGTTGTTACAGTGTTCTGAATGTTTGTTAGAGTGTTGCTAAGTGGTTGCTAGGCTTTCTGGTAGGCCTGTCGCAATAATCAATATATCGACTTATTGCGCAATAAATGTACATGATCTCAATAATTTTTGGTGACGCAATATATCGGCCATTATATTTACTTAAAAAATAATGTCACCATGTTTTGTACATTCCACTTTCGCTTGTGTCTTTTGCAACTTCTCGTACATAACGTGGTGTAGTCATGAGGTGCTAGTTCACATTTAAAAAAAGCTTCTACAAACAAAGTCTCATCTGCAGACATGGCCTTGTTTAGGAATCTGTGCCTTTGTGCATACGGACATCTGAGTGCTGAGTAGTGCTTGCGTTTTTCAGCAATAGTGTGCACCCTTAATTTACAGAGAAAAGAAGGTCAGGGAAAAATGTGCATTTTGTGCATTTTTCTTTTTTTCTACTTGTCACGTTGCACTTTTTGTTAGAAAATGTTTATTTACTATTTATCAGGTTTTTTAAGGTATCTAATATTTTGATACTTAATTTCCATGATCTAAATATTCTTAAAAATTAAAAGTTTGTTGTCATTTGGAAGTGTGTAGGCCTTCTTGTATTATTATGCTGTTACATTATGATTATATATTTAGTGGCATAAAATGGTCTTTAATGACAATAATATCGCAATTATTTCTGGGCCAATATAACGCACAACAAAAAGTTTTTATCGTGACAGGCCTACTTTCTGGGTGTTTTCTAGGATGTTGCTGCAGTGTTCTGAATGTTTGTTAGGGTGTTGCTAGGTGGTTGCTAGGCTTTCTGGATGTTTTCTAGGATGTTGCTAGGTGGTTGCTACAGTGTTCAGAATGTTTGTTGGGGTGTTGCTAGGTGGTTGCTAGGGTGCTCTGTATGTTTGCAAGTGCACTACTAGGTTGTTTGGGTATTTTCTAGGATGTCGCTAGGGGTTGATAGGCTATTCTGGATGTTCTGAAAGTTTTTTTTTCTGCATTGTATAATATATAAGTATTTATAACCATAACGTCTCTTAAATTCGCTGCCATATTGATTTTTTCTGTGTATTGCTTTCTGAAAAATGCTTTCTGTGTAGGCAGCTCACTAGGGTTTAGAGGTAAAATGTGCCATATGGAGTTCATTCATTTACTTACTTTAGTTTCACCTGGTTTCAGATGGTGCGTGTTTTACCTTCAGACAAAAACTGATCATGAAGAGTAAAAGAGGCTGTTTTGTTTTTGGCTCATTTTAAGGAAACAGTCAGATTCTCTGTCTGACATTAGCTTGGCGTTGCACAGGACTTTGTATGATATTAGCGTGTACAGGTCAAGGCAGGACAAAGGTTTCATTTCAGGTTTCTCATGTATGTGTTTTTGTTCTCGGCTTGTACATTATTGATCAGAGCTCTGTTTTAAAGCTGCTAACACAACAGAGATGTTCTGGCTATCAAATCACACACACACAACCGCAGATGTCCCTCAGGAGACCCAACTCCTACCCTCTGAAACATTTGCACCAAAGTAAAAATGACGTAAAAGGGGTGTTAACGTTTTGGGAGTTTGTGCATGTGCCCCGTGTGTGTTTGAGAGTGTTTGCGCACACACATGTTGCTAGGTGGTTGCTACAGTGTTCAGAATGTTTGTTGGGGTGTTGCTAGGTGGTTGCTAGGGTGCTCTGTATGTTTGCAAGTGCACTACTAGGTTGTTTGGGTATTTTCTAGGATGTTGCTAGGGGTTGATAGGCTATTCTGGATGTTCTGAAAGTTTTTTTTTCTGCATTGTATAATATATAAGTATTTATAACCATAACGTCTCTTAAATTCGCTGCCATATTGATTTTTTCTGTGTATTGCTTTCTGAAAAATGCTTTCTGTGTAGGCAGCTCACTAGGGTTTAGAGGTAAAATGTGCCATATGGAGTTCATTCATTTACTTACTTTAGTTTCACCTGGTTTCAGATGGTGCGTGTTTTACCTTCAGACAAAAACTGATCATGAAGAGTAAAAGAGGCTGTTTTGTTTTTGGCTCATTTTAAGGAAACAGTCAGATTCTCTGTCTGACATTAGCTTGGCGTTGCACAGGACTTTGTATGATATTAGCGTGTACAGGTCAAGGCAGGACAAAGGTTTCATTTCAGGTTTCTCATGTATGTGTTTTTGTTCTCGGCTTGTACATTATTGATCAGAGCTCTGTTTTAAAGCTGCTAACACAACAGAGATGTTCTGGCTATCAAATCACACACACACAACCGCAGATGTCCCTCAGGAGACCCAACTCCTACCCTCTGAAACATTTGCACCAAAGTAAAAATGACGTAAAAGGGGTGTTAACGTTTTGGGAGTTTGTGCATGTGCCCCGTGTGTGTTTGAGAGTGTTTGCGCACACACGCTTGAGTTTTAAACACATCATTCAGACACTCAGGAGACCTGTGTCTGCATGAGGCATTGGCCATGGGTGCCATCCCACAATCCTCTAGAGATGCGAAGTGGGTTGAAGAGGGGGAGGGCCATGAGTTGGCTGGGGATAGACAGAAAATTAACATAAGACGTGGAATAATGAAGGTTATGAAGCAAAAATAGGGAAGAGAGACAGAACTGATGTATGACAAAGACCAATAAGGGAGAAAACCCCGTGGCCTGAAATCTAAATATATGCAGTCCGCGCTCAGAGAGGTTTCGTGCTTTATTTGTCTGGCCTGCTTCTGCGTACCATACAGCGACGTCATTACTGTCACACTTAAACTACCGCTGACTTTTCTTCACTTATTCTTCAGATTAATACTTGTTCTTCTGGAGAACACCGGATTTATTTTAGTATATTATTATATTATTTATAACATTTAAAATTAGCATGACAGATTACTGAAAGATCTTGATAGATCTCTTTCCCAAAAAGTCCTGCAACCTAAAGTCTACGTTTTACTTTAAGTTATAGTAACTTTATTTACCTTTGTCATTTTCATTATTTGTTTTCTTAGATAAACTTATTTCATTGAATTCAGTTGCAGATGCAATATTTCAATCTAATCTAAGTTTTATCTAATATTTGTATTTCAGTTTATTTCAGCTTCATGTCAATAAAAAAAAGGATTTTTCATGTTTAATGAACAATATCACAACTAATTAAAACTCAAGAACACAATACATATGGCAATTTCATATTCAGTATTATATTTCGCTCACCAGGTTTGTCTGTGTGTTGTTTTAAAATGTCACAAGACTGAATATATATATTAAATATATTTTCTTTATCTTTTCTTAAGAAACTGTTAGTGTTGTTTTCTTCAGTGTTATTTTGGTATTATTTATAGTATTTAATATTTTTAGTTTTTATATTTCCAGTTTTCGTTTTAGTAATTATTTTGTGTGCTTGTCATTTTATTATTATATTATATTATTTATTTAGTCAATTTTTTAATATTTCAAATTTTAATTTCCCTTTTAGTAATTTTATTATTTCAGCATAAACTTTTTTTTATTTCAGTTAGTTGCAAGGCATGATTTTCAGACTTCCAGTTTTTAGGTAAAATGTTTCATCTAATATTTATATTTTATTTTATGTCAGCTTTATTTCAATTACTGAAAACAATTTTTAATAGGTTAAGTTAGGTGTGCAGTTGTAAAATCACATAAGATTCGATATAATTTCCTATTATATAATATATGGTTATATATTCTGAACAAACTGTCAGTGATGTTTACTTGTGCAAAAGTTTCCCTGGGTGTTTTTATTCTGTTTTCAAGATAAAAGATTAAAGAGCTTACATTTATTGGATCTAGTACTATGGTTAACTCGGAAGAGAATGCACTTTTTGTGATTTTCCAAATTTTCACGACAGGGTCTGTTTGTTTGATTTGATACTTGATAACATCCTTACATAATTACAGTGGCTGAAGCGTCTCTAGGCTGTCTGCAGGAAGAAGGCAGAAGGGTTACAATTAGTGGCTGAACAACATGATACCTGATCTGTTCACACACTCACTCACTCATGCATTCATACACACACAGAAACACTGCAGTATTGCCTGTATCTGAGCTCTCGGTGTCTCGCATCATTTCAGCACCATCATCGTCAGGTCTTTTACCACAGGTGTCTCAGATAACAGAGATAGAAAGAGAAAGCCTGTGAACGCCTTAGAACTAAATCCTGCAATAAACAAAGCTAAAATGCAAATAAATAAATTACACAGAATAAAAGCATACTTTCAATGCAATACAATGCAAAAAAAAATACAATTAGGAAGCTTGTAATGTTTTGCATGTGATATCTAATGTAACCGTAAAATGTAAGTTAAAAATGCATAAAATTACACCAAAGTGATTTAAAGGTCAACTCAGGTAGAAGTAGCTCTATGCATGAACAAGAGGCGTTCTTTTAGCAGAAAGTTCCAAATTGGATGTAAGTTGTGCCGTATGGTGGTGTGTTGCTGATTTTTGGGCTACGGTGCACCCTCAGGAGGTAGTTGACTTGTAAGGGAACGGTGAGTTCTAGGTTGTAGCAGCAGATTTGACCGGAGAATGTCATGATGTCTGTCCGTGAACCCAAGCGGAACAGAATGTGGGTCATGGGAATGACAGAGGCGCTGTTTTATGGGAAAGTTATAAATTTGAACTCAAACTCAAACTCAAATGAACTGTTGCTGCATGACCTGAAGCAGAAAGTTAAGTTTGCTATTAGCATTTTATAGTATTCAATGAAGTAATGCTCAATATTACACTGTCAAAACAAACCTTGAACCTCACTAAAATAGAAACCTATAGAATTTACCATTTGCATTCAATTTGTTTGGGTAGATTTCATCCCATGTGTCGAGAAAGGACTACCTAAATTTAACAGCTAAAAAAGTCTACCTAACATTTGTCAAACTAATACTTACAATTATGTACACTTGATTGTTGATGTATGTTTAAAATAACTCTTTTACATGTCATACATATACTGTAAAAGGGGTAATTGTTACCTGAAAGAACAATTTATACCTGATTTAACCCTTAAAAGTCCGTTTTGTTTGTATAAATGAATGCATTTAGGTCGATTCAGCAATATTAAACAATATTTTTGACTTGAATAAAACCACTTAACTTAGGTTTAGGTTACCATTTTTTCAGTGTAACAGAAACAAGTCTTTCCCCCAAAAACATAAAAAAATAACTAAAAATTACAATATTTACTTTTCTGATGCAGCCCTATGCAAAGCATGCTGGGAATTAAATTGAATGCTACAAAAAAAGTCAACTTCATAGCAAACTTACATATTTAAGTTAAATTAAATAATTAAGCCAGCAGCAAAATCATTTTTACAGTGTACGATTGCTTACGTTAACTGACATTAATGTACACTGAAAAATAGTATTGAAACAGTTTTCATTCAGAAATTGCTAGTAAATTTCACAAATAATTAAAAAGAAATGGAAAGTAATACCTTGAATTAAACATTACATTTTGAAGAATAGAAAGACTGAAATAGTATTTTCTAGTTTTATTCACAACTATGAAAAATTATATTTTACAGTTATGTCAAGTCCGTAAAAAATATTGAATATGATTGAAAAAAATCTAGACTACATAAGGTCAACAGTGTAGTGTAATGCTGTAATGTTGACTGTTTCTAGTCACGGCAGATAAAACCGACGGTTTTCTCTCTGCCGGCTCTTAATCAGGTTACTGTGTGCGCAATTAATTATTTAATAATTTGCAGTATTGAATTGCTTTTTTATCATCATCTGACTCTGCAGAACCTTCGAGACGGCAGGTGAGATTCTGTTCAGAAACTGTAGATGAGATGAATTACTGTCAGATCAGAATTGCAGACATTTTCCTAAAGCAACGTTGACCTTGCATATGTTGATTTGGTTTGACAGTGAACTCACCAGAACTTCAGTATTTGACTTCATTTAAATGTGACAGTGTTCTTGTAACATCCTTTGACATCTTAACAGAGCTGTTCTATCATATGAAGCATATGATGATTAATGACTCCATGCGCGCTGCTTGCGGCCTAGTTTTATGCAGTATTTAACGCTGATCTTCTGCTGTTTTCTGCAGTTTCTGTGCCAAGAAGTTCAGCAATATTGGTAACACTTTATGTTTTACTGATTGCATGAAAAACAACAACATTGCATTATGCAATGCTTGACAGATCATTAGATAATGTACATTCAAATGTCATAGAGCTCAATTAAATTATACTCAGAAACGTAATATTCCAGCCTATATTGTTAAAAAGCGTTTTCATGCATATTCATATTAGAACTTAAACTTTTTTATCTGATTTTATACAGAATACATAGTTATTGCATAAAATTATTATTGGAAATGTCACTTATATGCATTTTATATACATCTTATATCAAAATATGATCAAAAGTGCCACTCTACTATTTTATTATTGTATTATTAGCATTTTTGTAATTATGCACAGACAAAAAGCAAACTAATACCAATTAATGGACAGATACATGCAGGTACTAGACATTTGCACAAAAAATAAATAAATACAAATAAAAAAAATCTGCTGTAAGAGCATTAGATAAAGTAAAGCCTGTGGTCGGGTTGCTTGTGTCCATGTGAAAGTGATCAGTGATGCATTTCTACACGTCTGCTTGAATTATTCATATGCATGTGGATTGAATGTGTTCTGTATTTGTTAACATTGTTTTGTTGGTCTGACAGTGATGACTCTTTAGCATTTAAACCTTTGTAGATCACTATAAAATAGCTGATGAGTTTGAGCAGTCCAGCACCACCAGGGGTCAGGGGAGCTCTGACCTCTTCAGCAAGATGAACATGACTGTCACGCACTCACACACACACACACACACACACACACACTTTCATCTGCACAGTGTTTCTGCTGAAGTAGTTCCTGAACAGAAGCGTGTGTGAGTGCGGGAGACAAAATTGTCCTCAGAAGTGAGCAAAATCGGACAAAACTTCCCTTTGGAGACACTTGGGAACGTACTCGTTTGGGAAAATGATTCATAAGTAAATGCAGAAAGTTTTAGCATTTTGGTTTGTTTGGAGTCTGTGTATTATGTGCTTGTTTAGTGTGTGTTTGTGCGTTATGTTATGATGGACTTCACTTTTGGCATCTCTAAATGTCAGGGAGATAATAAAAGTGGGACTCGTCGGAGATAAAGACACACGTGTGAAAGCTTCATTGGGTTCATTCTTGCACTACAGAATGGCAGTACGGCTTATTTTTACTTACAGCACGCTCTGAAAAGCATACTTAGTATGCATAACTTTCTGCTCAATATCAGGTCATCATAATCAGGTCAGTTAACGATGTTCTTATGAAGTGCAGTGACTGATTATTCCCAGCACACATTAAAACATTTATGCATTGGGAGTTAAAATAACTCTTAATTACATTTATTTTGTATTTTATTTAATATAAATATTGTATATGATTCAATATGTTGTCTTTTTATTTAATAAAAAAACTAAAATCTTAATAATTATAAAATGATCAAAAAAAAATCCCTATGTTTATTGTTTCTAAAATGTTTACAATACTATTTTTGGTTTCATACTTATGTTTAGACCCGCCGTATTTGATGCAATAATAAACTCACGGGCCCCAGCTGCTGCGCAGGCATTACGATTAACCCTTTATAAACTTTCTCTATTTATTTTTAGAGCGTTGTCTTAATTTGCATTGACAGCAATGATGTAATATATAATAACTGTGCATATAACTAAGATTCTAGCAGCGGAAAGTATAATATTAAATAGCAACACATTTGAAAACAGTGGTAAAGTTCAGAGGGATGTTGCTTACCTTGCGTTTTGTAAGGGGTCCTCGCCCTCTGAAAGTGTGTGTGTGTGTGCGTGCACAAAGACAGGGCAAGTGTGCTGTGGCGTTGTGGTGCGTTATCCAAACTGGAGCATTTGATGAGCGCTTGTGCAGCTCGTGATGGGGATCCAGAGCTCTGCCATCTCGACCTCACACACACACATTGTCCATCTCAGATTCATATCCAACGTTCCACCTGTTTTTTCATTCTTCCACTTGTAAAAGCACGTATATTCCAGATCAGAAGACGAGAAACGGCCCCAAACGCTCCGAGAGTCTCTCTAGTGAACGAACAGTGAGTTCTGACTGAATCAAAGCATCAGTGAGCTCGTGATGGGCAGAAAGTCATGAAGAAACACTTGAGTTAGTAGGCGTGCATGTCCTCCTGCTTCTCTCCTCCACTCCACTGTCCTCTTTTCTTTCTCTACACACTCAGATCTTTTCTTCCCAAAACGAGAGAGGAATATTCTCTCATGCACCTGCTGGCTTCATCTTCATCTGCCATCAGATCTATCAGTGCTGCACTTTTCTCATCTCTCTGGTTCTCTCTCACCCCTCCCGCTCTTTTTCTCCCTCCCACGGCACAAGCGTTCCAGTGTTTTGTCACTTGATGCTCTGCTGTGGTCATACAGACACACACACACACACACACACACACACACACACGTACAGAGGCTCACTAACTTTCTCCATCTTCCTCTATGAAAAGCTTTTTTATTCGCTTGTGTGTGTGAATGCTGTTTCAGTGAGTGTCTGATCTTCTCCAGCAGCACTCGTGACAATTTTATGATATTTGAGCACATTTTGTTACCAAATCCTCATTACTGTAATGCATCTGGGGGTTTGACTTTCAAGTCTTTTAGGAATTCTTATTAAATTCTCATTAGATTTGTACAACAAATATTATCATAATATATACATATTTTACTATTTATTTTTTAATAAATTTTTTTACTGTATTATAATAAAGAGAATAGTACAATTTTTTTAAATTATAAAGTCAGCATAAATTAAAATCAGAACATCAAAGTATCACAAGTTATAAATGTTTTACAATTTAAATATAATTTCACTGTATTACAGTAACAAGTATTATAGTACATTTTAATTATAAAAAACAGCATAAATTAACAGCAGTACAACAAATTCATTATCAAATTCATTATGATGTACTATATATATATTTTACAATTTAAATATTTTTACTGCATCATAGTAAAGAGTATTATAGTGCAATCATTTTATTTAATTATAAAATCAGCATAAATTAAAGGCAGCACAAATACTTTTGCAATGTATAAACATGCAACAATTTAAATAATGCATTATTTTTTGCATTACAATAATGCAATCAGATTTTATGTGCTTAAATCTCATGACAATGATGGCACAATGCAAAAATGATGAATGGACTTGATTTTCTTAAAGCAAAGCATAACCTGTTTAGTGAAGGGTGCATTCATGAAGTATCATGTACCAAATTGATCTGTGATTTTCTGATCTATTAATTATGGCTAAATCACTCCCTCTGAACCTTAGCACACTTGATCACAATACTAGTTCTAACTATAAGCATTAGAAATAGTGATGCTTTTCTTCTAGTTTTGCCACGGCTTGCAGTCTATTTTTGAAGTATTTGCCACAACAGTTTTTGTGAAACTAAATTTAATTTTAGCTCAGAATCTTCAATACCATCCAAACATCAGCACTTCTGTTTTTACCCATGAAACTGTGAAGATGTCAGTTTTCATTAAAACTGTTGTGTGTGTGAGTGTGTGCGTGTGTGTGTACCTACTTAACCATATTTTGGGGACAAATTTGTACCCAAAAGTGAGCTAAATCTGACAAAATCTCCAAAAACCTCCCTTTGGGGACGTCCTCATTTGTAAAACTGGTATAAAAATAAAGAAAACAAAGTTTTTTTTTAATTGTAAAAATGCAGAATGTTTCCTGTAAGGGGTAGGTTTAGGTGTAGGGCAATAGAAAATACAGTATGTACAGTATAAAAACCATTACGCCTATGGGATGTCCCCGTTTAGATAGCTAAGTAAACGTGTGTGTGTGTGTGTGTGTGTGTGTCCAGCAGGCAGGTTCTGAACACTTGAAGTCTCCATGGTGATTGGCACACCATCAGCGCTTTGAAGCATTTTTAGGTGTTTCCTGGAGAGAGTCAGGGTCTCCATGGTGATCTAGAGCTCAGCATCACACTTTCCAAAATTGAAACGGACAGAGAAAGGGAAGATGGATGGAACGTGAAGTACTGGCGGGGTAGACAAGAGCATCACACACACACACACACACACACACCTGTTGAAGCGCTGTCTCACACTGTTGCTGTCATTAATGTCATGTGCAGCAGTCAGTTGGGAGATTCTGCATAATGCTAAAAAAGAAACACGTTAGATAACACCTAGCAAGTGTTGTATAGTCAAGCATCACAGCCGCGTACAAAATGTACAGCAACATACAAAAAAATTCAAAAGTCTTGGCAACAGCTTAGCAACTGCATTGCAACATCTGAAAAAAACCACTCACTTAAACAACCACAAAGTAACATCTTCACAACCAGCCAGAATGTCCTAGCAACTATATGTCAATATACCCTGAACACCCTAGCAAATGCATATAGCAACACCCTTTTACTATACAGATTCTAGAATGTCCTATGGTGTTATTCTGGGTTGTTAAGGTGTTACTGAATGTTTTTAGAATGTTGCTGTGTAGTTTGTAGGGTTGCCAGGGTGCATGATTCTTGCTTGTGCAACAGCGTCGCAACAATATGATGCATTGGGTGGTTGCTAGGGCATTGTGAGTGTTTTATTTTACTATACAGATTCTAGATTAGAATGTCCTAAGGTGTTATTCTGAGTGTTACTTGGTGGTTGTTTAGGTTGCTAGGGTGTTATGGGTGGTTGTTAAGGTGTCACTGAGTGTTTTTTGAATGTTGCTGTGTAGTTTGTAGGGTTGCCAGGGTGCATGATGCTTGCTTGTGCAACAGCATCGCAACACTAGGATGCATTGGGTGGTTGCTAGGGCATTGTGAGTGTTTTATTTTACTATACAGATTCTAGAATGTTGTGGTTGGTTGCCAAGGCGTTGCTATGCAGTTGTTAATGTGTTGTTCTTATTTTAGTCATCTATATAGGCTTATTGTTAGATCATTCTGGGTGGTTATGAGGATGTTGCTTTGTGGTGTTTAGGTGAGTGTTTTTCACCATGGCGCTGTGCAGTTGCTAGGGTGTTCTGGAAAGTTGCTAAAGGCATTGCTAAGATTTTCTGAATGTTTTCTGAGTGATTTTCTGCAAAGCAGTTGGTAGGGTGGTCATATGTTGTGGGTGGTTGCTTTGTGATTAAGTTGTTTTGGCATATTGCTATGAAGTTACTAGGGATTGTTAAAGCGATGCTAGATGGTTGTTAGGGTGTGTTTTTAGCACATTGCTATGCAGTTGCTCAGATAAGTTGGGTAAAGTACACCTTTCCAGAACAAGCTGCATGATTTAGGGAATGATTCAATGACTCAAATGGGAAAGGATGGGGTTATTTGTTTTTTTCAAATCACTAACCCCAAGTAGGATAAATAATAATAGTGATGCTTGACTAAAACCCCTCTAACTAAGCAGCTCCTGGTTTACTCAGCATGCCTCTGCTCTTCTCTTATGCTGTGTTTGTTTCTGGAGATGTAAAATAGAAGATTCTTGTCCTCCCACATGCAGACTATTGTTCCCAGACTATTCCCCTCTCTCTCTTTCGCTCTCTATCTCTAGTCTTTCTGCTCTATTTCAGGTTTAGTCTTTGAGCCAGTTCTCATTTCTCTGTTTCTCTTCTAATGTGTGTTTTCTGATGCTTATCCATTTTCTCTTTTCACACCTTCATATTTTGTTGTTCTTTTTGCGTGGTGTTTGCAGTGAAGCTTTTGTTCTGGGATGCATTGAACATTCAGTGACTAAGTGTGACTCTGTGTAAGTCTGAATATTTTATTGCTCAGATGTTGCTCTCTTCTTAGTGCTGTAATTGATTTTTGTGGAATACCACACAGTACGCCACTGACAGACGAGAAATCACACCTGTCTGAGCCACAGCACTCGACTCTACAATTTATGCAATATGATTTGCTGTGTTTTGGTTTTAAAGAGACAGTGTTTGGGTTTAGATGCTGGTAGATGCAAAAAAATCTTTCAGCTATTCAAAAGTTCTGATTAAATATTATTGTAAATTGCATTAAATTTATAGTGTTTTTTTTTTTAAATCAGTGACATTAATTTTGGAGGCTCTTAAGAATGGAACGGACTTATCCTTGTCTGCTGGGGCAAATTAAATGTTTAAATCTTGTACATTTATTCAATTACGATTATAGTTTATTTTAGCCAAAACAAAATGTTGACATTTTATCTATAATCTGCTATTTTATTTTATTTTATTTTTTATTTTTCCTGACTCCTCTACATGCATTATTTATTGTTTTCTTTATTCAGTATTCTTTGGTATTATAATATCCAAAGATATTACTGGATGGTGTGACTGTTTCTAAAGTTTCCCTCTGTGTGTGTGTGTGTGTGTGTGTGTGCGCGCGTTTTTGTGACATCAATTTGTATAATGACAAAGGTATGACAGGTATTACAAGGAGAAGGTGACTTTTCAGGACATTACCCCATGTCCCCACTTTTCAAAACGCTTATAAACCACACAGAATGGAGTGTATTGAAAATCTGAAATAGCACAAAGTCTCCTGTGAGGGGTAGGTTTAGGGGTAGGGTTGGTGTAGGGCAATAGAATATACGGTCTGTACAGTATAAAAACCATTACACCTATGGGATGTCCCCACTTTTCACAAAACCAAACCTGTGTGTGCGTGTGTGTGTTTGTGTGTGTGTGTGAAATGACTAATATTGAGCAAAACTGAACAAACGCATCAACTATCTTCAATTGTGAAAACATTTTATACACAAAGTACATCATGTTTTATTAAAAAAATCCAAAAGTTTTTTTTTGCTGAGTTTTTTTGAGTTCATCTGCAGTAACTATAATTAGTTTAGATTAGATTATTTAGATATCCACAGAAATGTGTGTGTGGAGTTGAGAGAGGCAGACTCAGCAGGGTTAAAGAGAGAGACAGGTTGGGTTAAAGTTGACGTAGAGGGGAGCCTGTAGAGAGATGGAGAGATGGAGAAGGACAGAAGCGAGCGGATCTAATGGCTGATAGTTTTTCACACCCGCGGAGTCGTAATGACAGACAGAGATCAGTGCTAAACACCCTGTGACTGACAGAGACCCACACGAACTCTCTCACACACACATACACACACACACACACACATGTCTCACAGCTCACAGTCTGCAAGCGGGAATCTCACCGAAACACATCCAGGTCACATTTCAAAATCAACAGGGGAAAATTTATATTTTGAAAAAAAAAGAAAGAAAATATTTACATATTTTAGGATCATTAAGAGCTTTTGCTTTGTAACATTTTCAGACAACTGTTTTGTGATCATAGCGATCCGTTTTTTATCATTTCTATCCTTTTAAATGATATAATTGTATGTATAAATATATAATTTCTCTCATCTGTAAAATGGTAATGAAATTCATTAATTTATATAATTAAAACATTTTTAGTGTAAGATAATTTAATATATCAATCTATAAATATAGATAGATATACTGTAGATATATATATACATTATATATATTTATATATAGAGATAGATAGATAGATAGATAGATAGATAGATAGATAGATAGATAGATAGATAGATAGATATGAAACTGATCAATCTATTGAAAATGTACATGTATAAATTTCACTTACTGTGACAATGTTGAAATAATTAAAAATGTAAATTTAGTAATTAAATAATTAATAAAATAAAGTAAAATATATTATATTATATTAAAGAATTATATTATATTAATAAATATTATTATAACAATGTTATGCTAATGCTATGTAAGTCCATTCACAGCAGTAAAAATGTAAGTGTTTTAGAAAATTGTGTATTTTATTACTGGTGACCACAATAAACTCATAATTGTATTATAAGTACTATACTCCATATCAGCACACACACACACACACACACACACACGGGTCAGTGTCGTGTGTGCTGCCACTTTCTCTGGTCGTGAGATGTGATGTGCTTCGACGGCTCCTGGGGGCGGATCTTCCCTCTGATTGGCCGTTTCTCAGCAGGGCTCTCTGTGAGTGTGCCAGCCCCAGAGCATCATGAGAAAATTTGGACAAGAGACTGTCCTCTTTTGCTCTCTTTTTCCCACCTGTTTGTCCAGCAATGTGTTCTTGGCTGTAAACTTCATCAGCTTTTTAGTGCTAATTTTAACCTCCTTAACACTGAGTAGCTCTCACGATCGAGAGAGACGTGTGTGTGTGTGTGTGTGTGTGTGTCAAAGTGATAAATCCAGAGAGTGATTTGTGTCTGTCTATGCAATGACAAGTGTTTGTGTGTGTGTGTGTGTGTGTAAGACTGGTGCTATTTGTAGCTGGTTAGGCTCTCAGGGAGTTAAATTCATCTGCCAGCGGAACCCAGTTTAGTCCAGAACACACACACACACACACTGCAACTAAGTGATCTGTTCCTGTCTGCATTATTTTTGGGTCTTTATGAGTTCTTTCAGAAAATTGCTGATGCAAAACTTGCATTAAAAATATTGTTTTGAAACTTGCTTTAGTTTATCTTAGGTGCACTTTAAAATTTTGCAAAAGTTAGTATATAAAATAAAGATTATTTGTGTACATTTTACAGGAAAATACAATTTTAGTCTTTCTACTTTAAAATGTCATGTTTAGTTCAGGGAGTTGTTTGCTCTTTCTTTCTAATTATTTGTAAAATTGTGAGTAAAAGTTGTTTGAAAGTAATTCCTTCATCAGTTTTTTTTCAGTGTATAGAACATTACAACATCAATTTTGACCTTTTTCTGTGAACTGGTTGAAAAGGACTGAAAACATAATGTACTTTTTAATTGATGCAATATATTAGTGCTGCCAAACGATTAATTGCAATTAATCGCATCCAAAATAAAAGTTTTCGTTTACATAATATATGTACAGTGGGTACGGAAAGTATTCAGACCCCCTTAAATTTTTCATTCTTTGTTATATTGCAGCCATTTGCTAAAATCATTTAAGTTCATTTTTTTTCCTCATTAATGTACACACAGCACCCCATATTGACAGAAAAACACAGCATTGTTGACATTTTTGCAGATTTATTAAAAAAGAAAAACTGAAATATCACATGGTCCTAAGTATTCAGACCCTTTGCTCAGTATTTAGTAGAAGCACCCTTTTGATCTAATACAGCCATGAGTCTTTTTGGGAAAGATGCAACAAGTTTTTCACACCTGGATTTGGGGATCCTCTGCCATTCCTCCTTGCAGATCCTCTCCAGTTCTGTCAGGTTGGATGGTAAACGTTGGTGGACAGCCATTTTTAGGTCTCTCCAGAGATGCTCAATTGGGTTTAAGTCAGGGCTCTGACTGGGCCATTCAAGAACAGTCACAGAGTTGTTGTGAAGCCACTCCTTCATTATTTTAGCTGTGTGCTTAGGGTCATTGTCTTGTTGGAAGATAAACCTTCGGCCCAGTCTGAGGTCCTGAGCACTCTGGAGAAAGTTTTCGTCCAGGATATCCCTGTACTTGGCCGCATTCATCTTTCCCTCAATTGCAACCAGTCGTCCTGTCCCTGCAGCTGAAAAACACCCCAACAGCATGATGCTGCCACCACCATGCTTCACTGTTGAGACTGTATTGGACAGGTGATGAGCAGTGCCTGGTTTTCTCCACACATACCGCTTAGAATTAAGGCCAAAAAGTTCTATCTTGGTCTCATCAGACCAGAGAATCTTATTTCTCACCATCTCACAACTCCATGCGGGCTTTCATGTGTCTTGCACGGAGAGTCTTCCGTCGGGCCACTCTGCCATAAAGCCCCGACTGGTGGAGGGCTGCAGTGATGGTTGACTTTCTAAAACTTTCTCCCATCTCCCGACTGCATCTCAGGAGCTCAGCCACAGTGATCTTTGGGTTCTTCTTTACCTCTCTCACCAAGGCTCTTCTCCCCCGATAGCTCAGTTTGGCCGGACAGCCAGCTCTAGGAAGGGTTCTGGTCATCCCAAACGTCTTCCATTTAAGGAATGGAGGCCACTGTGCTCTTGGGAACCTTAAGTGCAGCAGAAATTTTTTTGTAACCTTGGCCAGATCTGTGCCTTGCCACAATTCTGTCTCTGAGCTCTTCAGGCAGTTCCTTTGACCTCATAATTCTCATTTGCTCTGACATGCACTGTGAGATGTAAGGTCTTATATAGACAGGTGTGTGGCTTTCCAAATCAAGTCCAATCAGTATAATCAAACACAGCTGGAATCAAATGAAGGTGTAGAACCATCTCAAGGATGATCAGAAGAAATGGACAGCACCGGAGTTAAATATATGAGTGTCACAGCAAAGAGTCTGAATACTTAGGACCATGTGATATCTCAGTTTTTCTTTTTTAATAAATCTGCAAAAAATGTCAACAATTCTGTGTATTTATATATACATCATAAATATACACAGAACACACATATATTATGCAAACAAAAACTTTTATTTGGGATGCGATTAATCGTTTGATGGCACTACAATAAATTAAAGACAATAAATAAACATTTGTTTCAAAACTAACAATTTAAAAAAAATAAAAAAGATTGAAAAAATATAAATAAATAAGTAAATAAATATAAAAATGTGTGTGTGTGTATATGTATATATATATATATATATATATATATATATATATATATATATATAT
>NW_015505937.1:299844-302522 GCF_001515645.1 Sinocyclocheilus grahami
TGAAGACTGGAGTAATGATGCTGAAAATTCAGCTGTGCATCACAGGAATAAATTACATTTTACAATATATTACAGTAGAAAACAGTTATTTTAAATGGTAAAAATATTTCACAATATTCCTGTTTTTACAGTATTTTTGGAGAAATAAATGCAGCCTTGATAAGCAAAAGAGACTGCCTTCAAAAACATTTAAAAATACTTACCAACCATAAGCATCTGAACATAGTGTACTTGTTATAATATTTAACGTGTGGTACTGTAACATTTGTTTTACTGCCCTTATGGTGATTTAAATTTAAAAAAAGGTGTTATATTAAGAAAATTGAGACTAAAAAGTAGTTTTTTAATGCAACAAAACATATAATTTCTCTCTTTTTTTATTCTGAGGATCTGAACAAAAGATATGGTATAAGTAACACTGTGTTGATAAGTTCATATGTTGGCCTGTGAAGTGTGTGTGTGCTGGTCATCTCTGGGCTGTTGCATCAGCTTCATTCTCCCAGGCTTTGCTGTAATGCAGTGTTTCCGCTCCGTGTCCGGACCCCTCATTCCCTCTTTGTTCCCATCAGTGCACATGGATTTAGCCGGACTAATTCAGTGCTTATCCATCACAGCACAGCACGGCTTGCACTTTTCGACAGGCACTGAACCTCTGCATGGGTCACTGTCGGCCGAGATGGGCTTCTGAGATCTCTCATTCAGCTCACTGCAATCACGCAAAACAGAGAAGTTGTAGTCAGAATTCACAGGCTGAGCAAGACCATTATTTTTGAAGAATTTCTTGTCAACTTCTTGTAAATGTGTGAGTTTAATAGCACTGACTAGTGACCGAAGCGGTTAACGTGTGATGACCAGCAGTGTTTCTCCCATGGACACACTTAAACGCATCACACCAACACACCGCTGCTCTCTTTACTGATCCTCAGTCCCGTTGTCATGGATACTGCTTCATACATGGCCAGAAATAAAATCTTCATTTAAAATCTTCATTATGAGAAGGATCTGTCCGTCCGACTGTACATCACATTCACTTATCCTCTGTAGCCGTATAGTGCACTACTGATTTCAGAAAGATTTTATTAAAAGAAGTGTCTTATGCTCACCAAGGCTGCATTTATTTGATTCAAAATACAGTAGAATTGTAAAATCTTATTACAATTTAAATGAACTGTATTCTATGTGAATATCTTATAAAATGTCATTTATTCCTGTGATCAAATCTGAATTTTCAGCATCATTACTCCAGTCTTCAGTGTCACGTGATCTTCAGAAATCATTCTAATATGCTGATTTGCTGCTCAAGAAACATTTCTGATTATTATCATTGCTGAAAACAGTTGTGCTGCTAAATATCATTGTGGAAATAGTGATACATTTTATTTTTCTTAAAAAAAATATATATATATATATTTGATGAATAAAAGGTTCAGAGGATCAGCATTTATTTGAAATAGAAATCTTTAGTAAGACTGTAAATGTCTTTACTGTCACTTTTGAGCAATTGAATCCATCCTTGCTGAATAAAAGTTGTAATTTTTTAAAACAAAAATTGTAGTTAACTATTTGAGCCAGTATTGTGTGTTTTGTGTTGTTAGATTAGCCTTTTCTGGTTCTGGTTCTGTAAGGTCACCTGAGGTCACATGTCATGAATACCTCAGAAGGTGGGCTGTGTGGGGTTTGATCGCGGGTGTCAGTGATTGGACGATTCCTCGCGGGGGTGACACTCCCATCAGCAGCCCTGTGGAGGTCCTGTGTGTGTGTGTGTGTATCAGCCATCATGTCACACTGCAGCCAATAATGTACAGTGGCATCAAGATTACAAATGAGTAACAGATATCTGAAATGAATTAGTGGATTAACACACTCATCTCTATCAATTAGTTGTGTGGGGTAATGTAATTAGAAGAGTTTGGATAAAGTTTCAAGGACACGTGTGTGTGTGTGTGTATGTGTGTGTGTGTGTGTGTGTGTGTGTGTGTGTGTGTGCAAATGATTTATGAGTAGTACACCAGTATAGAGCAGATCTGTTTTAATCACTTCTTACTGTGTGAATCTCATGGATATAGTCAAGAAAGATCAAATTTACCACAAAAGAAAAAAGCAATAAATAACATATTGCATAGTTTTTTAACATCTTTTTGAATCCTTGCATTGTGTGCATGTTTTCATGACAAATAGAAAGCTTCATTTTCTTTAAAGGGGTCATATGATGTGATTTCAAGTTTTCGTTTCTCTTTGGAGTGTTACAAGCTGATTGTGCATAGATAAGATCCCTGAAGCTGCAAAGACTAAAGTCTCAAAACCAAAGAGATATTCTTTATCAAAGTTAAGACTCTGCCACGCCCCCCTAAAACGGCTCGTTCTAACACGCCCCCACATATCTACCTCACTATGTGGAAATATTTGCATAATGCGCCCAAATGTTCACGCAAAGAAAGAAGGCGTGGTTTCAGTAACCGCAGTTAGTGTTGAAGCAGCATGTCAGGGAGACGCTGTGTGTTTCTAGACCAAAGCAAAAGCACTTTATTTGACCTTCCGAAGTAGATGCATTTAGGAATCTTTAACATTACGTACAACAGAACAGTAATGCATTTTATGGACGACCGTTTCGTGAACCTAGGAGAGGAGGTCATTCTGACTTTGCTATGACAATCTGGCGCTTCTGAATCAGCGACTGT
>NW_015505937.1:305481-308914 GCF_001515645.1 Sinocyclocheilus grahami
AATCAGCTACTGTTTTGTTATTAGTTTAAGTATTTGCTACTGACTGTTCAAATGCGGAGTTTTGCGCAACGTATGTGTGTGTGTGTGTGTGTGAGAGAGAGAGAGAGAGAGAGAGAGAGACAGCGTCACATCACAGTAGAGTCAGCTGTCTTAACCGCAGCTTGTGTACTGCATCATTACTGTGTCTGTTCCCCTTTCGGGCTTGAACTGATGGTAAAACTAATGACATTATTTACTGTCTTTACGTTTATTTTTGAAAGATGAAGCTCGCGATTATGGTAAGGGGCGTTACATTTCCGACGAGGGCTTGCTGTCGTGTTCGGCCAATCACAATGCACTGGGTCAGCTGGCCAATCAGAGCAGACTGCGCTTGTCGGAAGGAGGGGCTTTGTAGAAAACGAAGCGTTTGAGAGAGGCGGGGCATAGAGGACCAACAATAATGTACAGTATTTGAAAAATAATGTTTTTTGAACATTAAAGCATGTCAACATATTCTGTTACACCAAACACACATCTTTAAAAAAGCATCATATGACCCCTTTAAGAAAACAATGCATATTTTTAATTATACTTTTAGGACTCTAATGACTTCTTTCATTGTGACATTATTTGCATGACATTTAATTATTTATTTTAACTGTGCAAAAAAAGATTAACTTAACCCCAAAATCAACAGGAAAAACAGAAACTCTGTTTTTAGGATCATTATGTCTTGCATTATGATATTATTTTTATGACATTTAAGTAATTATTTTAATTGTGCAAAAACCATTTACTTTTTAAGCCCAAAAATAGGCTTAATATTTTTTGGCTTAATAGGCTTAAAATAGACTTAAAGGAGACATATTATGCCACTTTTTACAATATGTAATATAAGTCTCTGGTGTCCCCAGAATGTGTTTGTGATGTTTCAGCTCAAAATACTCCACAGATCATTTATTATATCATTTTGAAAATGCCTATTTTGAGTGGAAGCAGAAACAGGCTGGTTTTCAGGCCTGTCTCTTTAAATGCAAATGAGCTGCTGCTCCCCGCCCCCTTTTCCAGAATAGAGCTGCGCCATTATAGCTCGGACCTGCTAAAAACATCTGTTTTGGTTCTGACTGTCATGTTTATCGCGCTGAAATCATGCGTTTTAAATCATATGAGTTTAAACTTCTGATATACAGTTTTCTGAGTGCACACAGCCGAAGCACACGGACAGAAAGCGGCTGTCACAGCATGTGAGTACTAAACTAAGTTCTCATTCACACAAGTTTACATTAAAAACACACAAACCAGTTACAAAAACAGTTGGTTATGTCTGTGAAGGTAAACAGCTGGGAAATAAATTGCATGTTTATTTTAGATCTGTGTGGCAGCAGCAATATACAGTAAATAAATCAATAAATCCTCTGCTGTCTTGTCTCCTCTGAGGCTGGGACTGTAAATAGTGTTCTGTGCTCGTCTGTGCAGCCAAAGACAGAACAGTTAGCATGTTCTGCTCAAACTTTCGCCATGGCATTAGAGCTGGCACACCGTTGATGCTTGCAAAATCAAAATGACGACGCCGTGGGTGTAAGCTTACAGATTAAGAGGCGGTTATATTATAATGAGATCCCTTTGCCACGTCACCAAGGGAGCGAAATCAGACGCGCTCGTTTTCTCAGATGCTTGCAGAGAAAGGCTTACCAAAACAAAGTTACTGGGTTAATCTTTTTCACGTTTTCTTGGTTGGTAGATGCACCGGGGACCTGATTATAGCACTTAAAACCTGGAAAAGTCAGATTTTCATGATATGTCACCTTTAAATTAATGTATGGAAAATGCTTTATATTTATTTCTTGCATTGTGAAATAATTCATTAAACATAATGGAAATAATTGTTATTATATGCCAAAAATGTGCTTTATTGGCATGAAAATAATGTGAAAAACAAATCTTTATTTTATTTATGTATTTATTTTTGTCCCCCCCCACTCTCTGAAAACTACTGATCAGAAAACAGGACAAATTTGACAGCTCTGCAGAAACAGACAGGAAAAGTTTGCTTTATCTGCTCGGCACATTCACTGTGTTAAACACAGTTCTGCTGTTTCACATGACTGTAGGGCCTGTTATGATGCTGCCCGTTTTTAGAAAGTCCCAAAATACAACCTGGACACATCATACACACACATACACCTGCCTCGCTCTGGACATGTCCCCGGTTGATGCCCAGGTGTCACACACACACACACTCACATGCAGGACTGTTCTGTTTGCTCATCCTTGTGTTTTGCCCCTGCTGGTTTTGGGTTATTTTAATCTGCGTGTCTATGGGCAGAAAAGTAGGCCTTTCCCATGGTGCCTCTCTCTCTCTCTCTCTCTCTCGCTCTCTCTCTCTCTCTCTCTCTCTGTCTCATGATCAGATCTCTAACAGTCAGTATTAACTTTAGCACGTAATTCATCCTGCAGTGTTTTCACATGACTATGAATGATGCTTTACCCGAAGACCACAAAGACTGGAGGGTACAGGACTCTTTTCTTTCCACACAGGAAGAAACACCTAGCAACCACATAGAAACCTGAACAAACAAACCATCATCAACACTCTAGTATAGTGGTGGCAGGTTTTACACAGGCAAACACCACAGAAAATAATAAAATACTGTTTTATTTTATTTTCATTCACAAAAAGATATACCTGAAGAAACACTTAATCATTTTTATCACACAACTGACTGGTAGTATATTTAATGAAATCATAATATTGTGTCATTTATTAATATAATATTTTATATTTTGTGATATTTAATATATATTTAATTAAACTTTTATAGGCAAGTGGATAAAACAATAATATTAATATTTGTCAAATATTAATGTTTTATTTGATGTTCTTAATCATCTTTAATAAAACTTACTGGTAGTATATTGAAGAGGATAAAACAATAATATTAATATTTGTCAAATATTAATATCATATCAATATTTAATGTTTTTATTATCTTTTACAAAACTTTTACAGGTAGTATATTTAAGTGGATAAAACCATACAACCCAGTCAAATATTATTACTATTATTAATACAAATGTTGATGTTCTTGATCATCTTTAATAAAATGTTCAAAAGTAGTACATTTAAGTGGATAACAGTGTTAATATTATTAATAATTGTCTAGCGTTTGTGGGTATAGATTTACTTATCTCTAGTTTGAGCACTTAATTGTGACCAGAAGCAAGCTAAATCTGTCAAAACTATCTTTTTGGACATCCAGGGATAATTATAATTGTCTTTATATAAACAGTGGAAGCATATGGTACGTCCTCATTTTGATAAGTAACCGTGTGTGTGTGTGTGTGTGTGTGTGTGTGTGTGTGTGTTTGTGTGTGTGTGTGTTTGGGTGTCCTCAGCTGATGGTGTGTGTGTGTGTGTCCTCAGCTGATTGTGTGTGTGTGTGTGTGTGTGTGT
>NW_015505937.1:308963-333854 GCF_001515645.1 Sinocyclocheilus grahami
TGTGTGTGTTTGAGTGTCCTCCGTTGATGGTGTGTGTGTGTGTATGAGTTTGTGTGTCCTCAGCTGATGGTGTGTGTGTGTGTGTGAGTTTGTGTGTCCTTAGCTGATGGTGTGTGTGTGTGTGTGTGTTTGTGTGTTTGTGTGTCCTCAGCTGACGGTGTGTGTGTGTGTGTGTGTTTGTGTGTCCTCAGCTGACGGTGTGTGTGTGTGTGTGTGTGCAGTGCTGTGGGTGGAGGACGCATTCAATCACATGACATTGCTGCTGATACGGGACGAGGACAGGTGGAGGTTCCAGAGGTTTCCAGGTGCGCAGCTGCTGATATTTTGGGTGAGTGTGAGGAGTGTGTAAGTCATTGCAGGAATAGAGTCTGTTCAGATGAGAAAAGAAGCAGAAAAAAACAGCAGACTGTTACTGCAGTGCAGGTTTTGTGAAGTGACTCACCTGTTGGAGTAATAATGTCTCTTCAGTCATTTTCCCTTCATCTAAATCTTTCCCTTCATCCCAAAAAAGTACGATTTAAAAAAAAAAAATTCTGGATACTATTTGTGGGTGAATCTCATAAGGAAATGTCCGGGTGATCACAAAGAAATGTATATAGGGGGAGCACGGGGCACAAAGTAACGCGGGGTTAGTTGTAACACGCGTGGTTTGAATATTTCCACACATGCTAGCATAACAAAATTTATGGTTTTCACTAGTTGCCATATCAACACTATATAGAGAAAAAACTACGCCAAAATTCAAAAATCTTTTGAAGATATCGCTGAACATTTATTTTACCATAGTAAAAGTGCATTTCTGGCTTAAGTAAAATTTTCATCTCAGTTTTTATTATTCATTTAAAATGAGGCAAATCTGCTATTATTTTAATCTCCAATCTGTTATTTATCAGTTTAGATATTTTTTGAGTACTTCGCTAACTAGCAGAAGACACTAACCAATTTTAAATTCCAGTTGCGCAGATGGGGTATGTTGTAACACTGCGTTACAATGTGCTATTCTATGACATTAGTGATGTAATTTACACTATTTACGTTAATGTATTTTAATGAGAAACCATGAGGAATAGGTGAATAAAGACCGACAGTCAATGTTTAATGCTCAGAAGTGTATTATTTCAAGAAATGTAAAGCATTTTTGCTAATTTATGTGGGCCATCCCAAGCATGGTTGCAATGTGTTCATTGTCAAACTCCTAAATCAGATAATTTTTAATTCTTAAAAAACCATTATTATATTTTTAAAAAGTTAATAATTTTATTTCATTGACAAAATATTTTAGTTTGTCTTGCATATTTTTTTCATTTGATCAGATAATATTTTAAGCTGTCATATGGTCATGTTACAACATGCAGATGAGCAGACGTCAGATAGAGCACCTTTACTGTCAAACGTTCTCAATCTCTCCAGACAGACAGAGATACACCTCTTATAGGAGTTCATCAATAAATCAACAAGGCCCTGAAGTCATCTCTGGGTAGTTCATGTGTCAGTGCTGGGTAGATTAGTTGCAAATTGTAGTCAGTAATGTAATCTAGATTACTCTTCATGTATTCTGACTACTTTTGGATTACTTTTAGATTGCTTCTGACCTAACTTTAAATGGGATTATTGTTAAATAAATAAATAATAAAAAATAAAAAACATCATCAAAATTACATTACACCAGGGTTTCCCAAACTGGGGTAAAGTAAAGAACTGCAGGGGGTGTGTGAGTTGATGAAAAGCTATTAATTAAATCTTTAAAATTTCAAATTAAAATGATTTGAAAAAATAATAATAAAATAAAATGCTTGAATACTCAAATTTGAAATATTTTATTTGTTTACCTGTCAAAATAACCATTAACCGACATAAGAAAACATGTGAATGTGTTGTTAAAATATTGAAATATTAACTTTAAATCTCAGAGGGAGTTGAAATCCATAAAAAAGTAACTGTAATCTGATTATGAGCATTTTAAAATTAAACATAATCCAGTTACAAATACAACATTTTTAAAAATCTGATTACATAATCTAGATTACTGGTAATCAGTTACTACCCAGCATTGTCTGCCACTGAATAAAAAATAAAAAAGGTAATTGCGAACTTTTATCTCACAAATCTGACTTTGTTTCTCGCAATTGCCTATTATAAAGTCAGAGTTGTGTGATATAAAATCGCAGTTGCATGTTATAAAGTCCGACTTGCACAATATAAAGTTGCAATTGCATGTTAAGGTCAGAATTGTATGATATAAAATCGCAATTGCATGTTAGAAAGCAAGAATTGTATGACAAAAGTATGTATGACGTGAAGGTGCTGTGTTTCGTTGTGAAAGCGAAACTACTTTGTTTGGTCTTCCAAAAGAGGACATGACTAGAAATCAGTGGTTAAGTTGTATTTACAACACTGTTCCAGAACACTTCAACCCAAATATTCAGATGTGTGCAGCGCATTTTATGGAGGACTGTTTCCTGATCCTGGGAGAGTAGACTACAATGCCGGCTGTTCTGACTCACAGCCTGTAAGTATGTTTTTTATATATAAAGAATTTGCCAACATTGCAAGTAATAAATGCGTCAGCATTTTTCTTCGTTAGTTGCTGTTAACTAAATTAGTTTAGAAATACCAAATAGAACCTTATTGTAAAGTGTTACTGATCAGGTTATTTTAATTCCTGAAAATACGATGCAGATCTCAAAGAGCTTTTTTCTATTCTTTCTACATTAACTGTAATTTTCACTGATGAGTTTTATTAATACAGACTTCAATGACAGAAACAAAATATATGTTTTCGCCTATTTAAAAGTTAGTAAGTATGTTATATTTGTTGCTATCAGCACACGTATGTGAAAAACAATAGAGAAAAAGTGATTGTGTCTAGATCTGACACATGTGATTTAGTGATCTGCATATAATATTTGAATGGGCATGTTTGTGTCTGGCTGCGTAATGTGACCTGCTGTAACCCATCAGCGTGTATGAAGTTATTACTTAACGGCATCAGATCTAAACGCCTCTGAATCGCTGTCGACTGGATGACGATCACCATGGTTACACGTCTGAACCACCTTCACCAGGGGAATGAATGACAGCTGCTCCACCCACAGACAGACACACAGCTGATGCTCAACACAAACATGCACAATACACACATGCACAGTTCTGCACACGCTATATACAGCATAATATTAAAAGGAGTGTTGAATGCAAATTACAATTGGTTTAAAAGCAAAAATGTGAAACTTGAACTCCTGTTAAAAAAAAATTCTGTATGAATTAATGTTATTTGAGCTGTAAACTTTCTAAATTGTCCTAATTTTCTAGTTGGAGGAACTTCTGGTCATGCATTACTGATGTTATTCCTGTGAATGGAGTTTTGCTCCATATAAACACTGCTTTTGGAGAGTTACATCACATCCATATCACATGTGAAAGATATGGAACAAAGGCCTTCTGTAGGGAATCGATGCGTTTGAGACGGAGCCGTGTGAGACATTTTTTTTTTATGGATGGTTGCTTTTTATTTAACTTCTTTTGGACTGATGCATGCAACACCCGCTGAGTGCCATGAAACAGCTTGAAAGATCAAAGACCATTTTTAAGAAAGTCATATACACCTAGAATGACTTGGGGGTGAGTAATTTATGGGCTAATTTTCATTTTTGGGTGAACTAACCCTTTAAAACTACAATTGAAATAATTACAATTTGGTTTTGTCAGTTGAAAGCATGCAGCAGCAAGCAAAATCCCTTAGTGCTTTTAAATCTCTCCTTAAAACGTAGGGTAGCTTTTACTTGATTATTTAAAAATGTTCTTATTTTTCTACTTGTTGAAATTTTCAGAGTTTGTTTGTATTTCAATTTCATTAATGCATTGGTTGTATATGTTCTATTTGATCTTATTATCGTGAAGCGCTTTGAGATTTTACTTTTAAAGGTGCTATAGAAAATAAAGTTAATTACTATTATTATTATTATTAATAATAATAATAAAGCTGTAATGAATCAAAATATAAATATTAGTTGGAAAACTTTAACTAAAATGAAAAATTGCAAATGTTGCCTTTTGAGGTTTCAAAAATAATTACTAAAACTGCAAATAAAAATTATAGCTAAAAAATGAAAAACTCATAAAATTACAAAATCAACACTATTTAAAAAAGTAAATAAAAATGAAAATAAAAAGGCTGATCAGTACTGTTTTTAAGATGCCATGTCAAATAAAAAATTGTTCTGAAAACAATGGACCGATGGGATGAATCTTTGACAAGCATAAGCCAATAATCGTGAACATTTACAATGTGTATTTTGCCAAAATGTTTATTTTAGCTTTTACATTAGTAGGACATTATGATCTCAAAGCTGACCTTTAAGCTTCATTAGCTTTTCTAGGCTCGTGTAACGTTTCTGTTGAGCTGTATTATGCTTTTCAGTTCATACAATTTGTCATTACGTCATTTCTTCTTTTCATTGCTTTTTCAGTCCGTCTTTTACACAAGTCACTATAGCTCAGCATCAGACGGTTCTTCTTTTCATTCTGTGTGTCTGTCGTTCCTTTACAGAAAGAGTGCAGTCATCCTGCATTAGGCCTGTCGTTCCCGAGAGGAAAGCGGGAGCGCTGCGAGCTTTTAAAGACCTTTATCTCTCGCTCTCTATTTCTCTCTCGCACTCTTTTATTATCAATGTAGAGTTTTGCAGGGTTGACAGCTCTTAAAGTGTGTGTGTGTGACGGTGAGAGTGTTGTACAAGGTCAAGGGCTGAGCCATTCTTGGATTTCAGGCTGAACGAGGACGGGACGGCCCGCCGTCAGAGGTCACGCTCTGCGTAAGGAGACCTTTCCTTTTTCTTTTAGCATTAATGACTGGAATGGCCTCCTGACCTTTGCCTGAATGGAACGAGTGTCTGTTTCAGGAGCGAAACTAATGAGCAGAAATGCCGGGGCTTGTTGGATTTCTTCTGGGAGAGAGAAACTTTAATTAACAAATCCAATTTGGATGTAATTAATGTTATTTGGAAAAAGAACAGGAGACAGAGGTATAAGGGTAACACTTTATTTTAAGGTGTCCTTGTTACACGTTACATTTACTTATATTATAATTACAATTAATTATGCATAATTACATGCAAGTAACCTTAAGCCAAACCCTAACCCTAACCATATAGTAAGTACATGTAGTTAATTAATATTTCTCAGTACTGTATAACTGTATAATTACACTGTAACAAAGACAACTTAAAATAAAGAGTAACCAACAAAAATGTGCTGTATCAGATGGTAATACCATGATGCTTATGATATTTCATAGTACTGATTACTATGGCATGCTATGATACTCAAAGGTACTTTTAGAAGTACCATATGTACAAATGAGAAATCATAAGAAATTAATACATTTATTTAGCAAGGATGCATGAAATTGATTGAAAGTGACAGTTAAGATATTTATAATGTCACAAATGATTTCTATTTCAAATAAATGCTGTTCTTTTGAACTTTCTATACATCAAAGAATTTTAAAAAATGAATGTATCACGGTTTCCATAAAATGGACAAAAATGTTAAGCAGCACAAGTGTTTTCAACATTGATAATAATCAGAAATGTTTCTTGAGCAGCAAATCTTCATGTTAGAATGATTTCTGAAGATCATGTGACACTGAAGACTGGAGTAATGATGCTGAAAATACAGCTGCGCATCACAGGAATAAATTACATTATAAAAAATATTCAAACAGAAAGCAGTTTTTAAATTGCAATAATATTTTGCAATATTTCTGTTTTTACTGTATTCTTTAACCAAAGATGAAGACTTAATCAGCAGAAGAGACTTCTTTACAAAAAGCCCCCAAATCTTTCTGCCCCCAAACTTTTGAACTACAGTGTATATTGATTATCAGATACAGATTTTTATATATCAGAACAGTCCGTCTGTCAGCTATAGTCAGTCTATTTTGACTAGATGACTGCAAATTATCCTGCTTATTTACTTACCAAACAAATGTGCTTTACATTAAATATTAACCTGAAATAATTTTATTACAGATTGTGGAGTTATATGAGAAACATGAAACAGACATAAAGCAGCACAAGTGTTTTCAACATTGATAATAATCAGAAATGTTTCTTGAGCAGCAAATCTTCATGTTAGAATGATTTCTGAAGATCATGTGACACTGAAGACTGGAGTAATGATGCTGAAAATACAGCTGCGCATCACAGGAATAAATTACATTATAAAAAATATTCAAACAGAAAGCAGTTTTTAAATTGCAATAATATTTTGCAATATTTCTGTTTTTACTGTATTCTTTAACCAAAAAATTCAGTCGTGGTCAGCAGAAGAGACTTCTTTACAAAAAGCCCCCAAATCTTTCTGCCCCCAAACTTTTGAACTACAGTGTATATTGATTATCAGATACAGATTTTTATATATCAGAACAGTCCGTCTGTCAGCTATAGTCAGTCTATTTTGACTAGATGACAGCAAATTATCCTGCTTATTTACTTACCAAACAAATGTGCTTTACATTAAATATTAACCTGAAATAATTTTATTACAGATTGTGGAGTTATATGAGAAACATGAAACAGACATATCATTTTGTATAGAACAAACACACACACGTGTCCTCTCCCTCACACACACACACACACACAAGCGTGGAGGTATCTGGCCTCAGAGGCGTTTTTCCATTTCTCTCTTAATGAAACTGCTGCTCCTCTGATCATCTCCTCTGTTTCACCCCTCTCTCACTTTCACTGGGCGACCACGGCGACGGCATCCCTTTCTCACCCTCCTCATCACCGCTACGACCCACTCAGCCCGTAAACCAAACCCCCAGAACCCACATCAAATATTAACCGCCCCATTAATGAGTTTTCCATCGCTCCTACACACACACACACACACACACTGCCGTAATTAACGGAAAACACTTACCATGTATCACTACTTAAATTCAAACAGCTACCACAAGTGATCTCCAAGAGAGAGACAGATAGAGACGACAGTCTCAACTCCTTGAAGAAAAGCGGCACGTCTCGGCAGTGACGATCATGTGTCATACACGACATGCATGTTTACATCCAATCTGCAAGAAAAGGATGCTGCATTAATATTCAATGTGTGTGTGTTGGGGGACGGGGGATGTGGGTGTGTTAATATTTCATGTCATTATCAAGTTACTCGTGAATGTGGCTGTTCTGACCTAAAGTCTGTGTGAAACCAGTGCTTGTTTCACTCTCTGCACCCCCTGCACCATTGCGCTCAAGTGGACCGTAATTGGGGGCTTGTCTGGGATTTGAACTCTGGACCTCTACATCTGAAGCAAGACTCATGTGGTAATGGAAGTAAAAATCACATTTAGTTTCTCCACTGAGATACATTCTCAGACTACTTAGCAATGTATACACTACCTTTCAACATTTTTAGGTTGTACTATTTTAAAATGTTTTTGAAAGGATAATCTTTTGCACATCAAGATTGTATTTTTAAACCCCAAAATAGAGTAAAAGTTAAATATTATTACTTTTATCATATTTTTTCTTTTTGAATATATTCTAAAATGTATTTTATTTCTGTGATCAAAGATGAGTTTTCAGCATCATTACGCCAGTATTCAGTGTCACACTAAATACTACTAAATTGTCCTTGGCAAAATGTTTGATCAAACAATTAAATATAAGTGTATGTAACCACTGTTGTTGTAATACATAGGTTTGTGTTGGATGTTATCTTTTGAATGGAAATATTGATATATATATATATATATATATATATATAAGTTTAACTTTACCTCTATGACGGTCTTTCTTCTGTGAAACAAGATTTATGTTGCTGTTTTGAAGCTCGACAGTGACTTTTAGTGCATATTAAAGAGCAGCATGAACATTCTTTAATACATCTTGTTTTATGTTCCACAGATAAAACAAGAAACTAATGGGTTTGCAACGACATGAGGATGAGTAAATGATGACAGAATCTCAATGTCAGGTAAACGATCACTTTAACCTCAACGTTGTGAACTTCTAGTTCTGAGATTGGAAAGGTTTGGGATGAAGGTGTACCACTTTAATAAAGCAATTAAAGTCTGAATATCACTCAAATGCACAGAAACATGCATACGTATAGCCTGAGCTGGTGTAACACCCCTAGAGGGATCTGTCCTGAGAGAACAGTTAAGAAATCAGTTAAAGCTATTAGCGTATCACGCTTACAATGAGTGTCTGATTCGCTGACTTCATGAAAAGAGATGGGAGAGCGAGCGAGGGAATGTGTCTTCCTGTATTTGCATGCTGGAACAGCAGAGTGTTCTAAATGTCTTTATAGATGAAAGACAATTAAGTCTTTAGTCATCTAATTACATGCTTTCTCTCTCTCTCTTTTTCTCTCTTGTTCCGTCTCTCCCACTCATAACCATTTCTATTTCCAGAACTGATGTGTTATCAAGTTCAATGCAGGAAATATTACGTTTTAACAGGTTATATAGAGAAATCTGGGTTTAGCTGTGATGTGATATAAGCTCTAGGTGAGCTGTGATGACTGTCAGAATGTGAAATTACAGTTTTATGGGTCAATACAGTCAAAAAAGTACCCCTTTCTTGCATGTTGCTGATCCTATTGTGCACAGTTACATGCTGCACGTTATTCTAAAGCACGAAATCTCTGTACTTGACTCCACATGCGCCATCCAATCAATTAACCAACATATAAAATCAAGTCGTTTTTTTCTCTTGCACATCCTTTCACTTGTAAATCCCTTTCAAATGGGCTGCACATGCTTAAAGATTTGCTGAATGTTACTTTGTGCCCAGACATTTTCACTTTTCATGCATCAGAGTTTTCATACCATGCATTATAATGATGATTTGAACAATTATTATACTTTATTGTATGTACACACACCATATCGTTCAAAAGTCTGGGGTCGGTAAGATTTTGAAAGAAGTCTCTACAGTAAAAACAATAATACTGTGAATATTATTACAGTTTAAAATAACTTTTTTTATATGAATATGAGCTGCATTTTCAGCATCATTACTCCAGTCTTCAGTGTCACATGATCCTTCAGAAATCATTCTAATATGAGGATTTGCTGCTCAGTTATTATCAAATATTATTGGTCCTCAATTATAAATAGTGGTTCTTATTATTCATTTTGATTAATAGAACGTTCAGTGAACAGCATTTATTTGAAATGCATGTTTTATAACATTATAAATGTCTTCACTGACACTTTCAACAGTATCAATTTAATGTATCATTCATGTCTTTTCACTTTCTTTTTTACCTTATCTGACTTAATTTCTTTCTTACTTATCCCAAACTGTAATGGAAGTGTATCACAGTTTCCACAAACATATGAAGCGGCACCACAACTGCTTTCAACCTTAGCAATATATTTTTTCCAGCAGCAAATCAGCATATTAGAATGATTTCTGAAGGATCATGTGACACAGAAGACTGGAGTAATGATGCTGAAAATTCAGCTGTGCATCACAGAAATAAATTACATTTTAAAATACATTCACTTTTAAAACAGTTCTTTTAAATTGTAATAATATTTCACAATATTCCTGTATTTTCAATCAAATAAATGCAGCCTTGCTGAGCAGAAGAGACTTCTTTAAAAAAAAACAAAAAACATAAAACCCAAAAATCCAAACTTTTGAGCGCTAGTGTAATTCTGACTGACGCATTTGTCCCTGAATGTCAGACTGGTTGTCGTCTTGATAGGCATGTGTGATCCAGTGTAAGAATCTGTGGTGTAATCTAGTCCAGTCTCGTGGTGTAATCTAGTTGTGCAGCTTGACTTTGTTTAGACATTTGAAAGCAGTAAACACAGAAGTCATGTTTATTTGATGCTGACAGTGCTGAGTTAGTTGAGTTAGTTGATCTGCTTGTGCTGGATTACTCACTAGTGTCTGATCACTTCTACTGATGACCTTGTGTGTTAGTGAAAGTTCGTAAAGAAATCTGTGAATAAGCGGTGTCTTTGTGCACAAGTGTTTTCCAGCTAATGCAGGTGGTTAAGGTGTGGAATACAGAATAACTGCTGACAGGACAGAAACGGGATTATCGGAATATTTACCTCTCTTTCTCCCTCTTAAATAATGCAGACGTTATAGGTGATTGCCCTGTAGAGGTCTGGTGATGAATGGCCCTTGTCCACTTTCAGGTCCTTTGCCAGTTCTGTGGTTATTTATTTCGAGAGTTTAACAGCGTGACCTCAAAACACACACTCACCTGTACACACACACATATACCTGTGTTAATATATATAGAGAGAGTGCGTTATATATATATATATACAGTGCTAAAAAGTGCATTGTTTCTGCCGGTTATAGGGGTCTATAGTTAGATCTAAATCAGGACAAGGAGAAAGGTCACTCACACAGACTTTTATTATGGAGAGACTCAAACTCCCCACAGGGGTCCGGTGCCCATATGTGGGTCAGAAACTTCTACATGCATCTTTCCTCCAGTGAATATACAGTATATATATATATACTAATAAACAATCTAAAAACATTTAACCCGGGAGGAATTAAAAATGCACAAAAAAGCTAATGTACATACTGTAAATACCTTGAACAGCTTTCAAATACGTCACTCACTTAAAAACGTATTATTAAACTTAGTGACCCATTTATGTTTTACATTTAAAACATAAGACATAAAAATGACAGAAGCTTTTAAAAAAAAGACAAAGTTATCCTACTACATTTTTTAAAATATAATTAATAAAATATAATAATAAAAATGTTAATAAAATACTACAAATATATTTTAAAAACTTTAATATTTAAAAAATCAAATAAAATGACTGAGAATTCAAATAAAAGTAAAATAACTTAAAATATAAAAATAAAAACGAATTCAACATATTAATACTTTAAAACTATATAAATAATCCTATATATAATCCTATCTATAATATATATATATATAATGTTTTTCACAATATATATGTGAAAAGTAATTTCAACATTAGTATTATTAACAATGACCATTGTTTTGTAAGTGTTTTAACTACACAGTGAATAGGCCTTCTAACGATTAGTGAAACAGCGACACTGTGTGCTCACAAAGAGGTATTACAACTACAATGAAAAATTTAATATTATTATTTGAAAACTATTGACAGTTGTTTTAATGGCTTTACAGTTTCGCATTATTATTTTAGAAATATTTATATTTAACTAGTAATCTATCAATTTTTACGCGCTACGGCTGTACAAAGTCTTTGTTTACTGACGATAGTGAAACTCTAGCGGGACTGTCACCATGTACAGCGCGTGAACAAACACTTGTATTGACAACCGGTGACAGCTCGCGGTTCATTAGCAAGCGACTCGGCGTTTAACGGCTGTGAGGCAGGCGCTTTGCTCAAACGATCAGACTGTACTTTATTGACGCGATTAATGTCGGATTATAAGAGGAATGACTGAAGGTAAGACCGTTATAACCGTTTTGGGGGATAAAACAGTATTTGTTGACGAACGCTAACGAAGCCTCCTTACCTGAAGCTCAAAAAGTAAAAAAGTAAACATTAAGTTACTTTAGTTAGTATTCACTAGCATTTGGTGTCAGTGGTATTTCCCTCATTTAAAAGTTATTTAAAAGTTTAAAGCTGTTTAACGTTAGCAGATAGTTAAAAACTGGGGTTTTAACGTATAAGATACTGTAGTGGCAGTTAAGGCATTTAAACTTGTGAAGACAAACCGTCAGCGTCTCAAAATCTAGTAAGCTGCCTACCTAGACAGCATTTTTCGGCATCATAGTGTACTGCGTATCCAGACAGCATTTTGTATGTCTCCAAATGTGTGTCTTGTATACAGAGATACATGGAAATGCTTTAGATCACAAAATTAGGCGGTTTTAAGCAAATTGCGCTTTAAAATGTTCTTGTGTTTCTTACAGATGAAGGCTAACTCAAGTCCTGATGCGGGATGTGCTGGGAGGCTCCCTAGATTGCCTCCTCTACCTGCATCCCAGAAGCCCTCTGACCTGTATGAGGTGTGTGTATAAAGTGTCTCAAGATCTACATGATGTGTTTTGATCATTTCTGGATGTTTTTTGCTCATCCTGATTTGCTCTCTATTTCAGATTCATCTCTATAACAGTCAATACCCGCCCCTCCTGCAGAATCACTCTCGGACTCTTGCGGTTCCCTACAAGGAGCTGCGGCACCACAGAAGTCCCTCCGAGTCCATTGGGAACAACTACAGCCCGAGAGGCCAAAACCTGAAAATCCAACATCTGCAGCGCAGGCATCACTCGCTTCAATGCCCTCCAGTTGCACGTATCCTTTACGAATGTCTTATACACACTCAGCCATGCTTAAATACATACATACACACACACTTTCAGTGCGTCTCTTCTTAACCTCACTTTTAAGACCACAGTGATTCTCCAGTTGTGTGGAAGCGACAACCTGCGACCCATGGACAAAGGTTTTAATAGTAGATTTTTAGTGCATGCATGTGTGTTTCTTGAACAAAATAGTGAGTTCACTAAACTCAGTATTGCAATATTCACGGGAGGGACCATCATGTTTTTCTTCTATTGACAAACAGAACACCTGTCATTCACAAAAGTCGCCCTTTGTCACCGAACCAGCAGCTTGAAATCATGAGGCGTGAGGAGACACAAAGTCAAAGGGAACAGACGGAGCCTACAGAGAGAGATTTAGAGGTCATTATCAGCAACTTTCTTTCATACAGTCAATGTCAATAATGATTTCATGGGTTTTAAAACACACTTTGATTCTTTTTATTTCCAGTTATTCCATCTTTT
Source organism: Sinocyclocheilus grahami (assembly GCF_001515645.1). Taxonomy (NCBI): domain Eukaryota; kingdom Metazoa; phylum Chordata; class Actinopteri; order Cypriniformes; family Cyprinidae; genus Sinocyclocheilus; species Sinocyclocheilus grahami. The sequence goes on from NW_015505937.1 coordinate 321,750, forward strand.
GCTGTAGTGTGTCAATAGGAAATATCAGTTTAATCAATTAATAGCAAAAGGAATGTTTGGAAATGTAAACTGATATTTCCCACTGACACATACAGCAAAAGGTGGAAATAACTGGCTTTAAATCTATTTTTTTTGGTTAAAATACTAATGGCCAAAGACTTTTGCACAGTATATATATGTATGTATATACTCTCCATTCTATTTCTATTCTATCTTTTTTACTTTACTTTCAGTCATTTAGCAGATGCTTTTATCCAAAGCGACTTACAAATAAGAAAAAGTAATTAAAACTAAAAGCTAAAACTCTATAAATACTATATATATATATACACACATTTAATAAAATAAAATAAAATAAATAAAAATGACAAATGCATACAACAACATTTCAAAACTAAAACATTTAAATGAAAACTAAAAAATAAAGTTAAAAACAATTCAAACATACACAAATAAGAAAAAACAATTAAAACTAAAAGCTAAAAGCTTCTTGTAAGAAAATAAAAGAAATTAAATAAAAATGACAAATGCATACAACAACATTTCAAAGCTAAAACATTTAAATGAAAACAAAAAATAAAGCTAAAAACAATTCAAACATATTAAAAGAACAAAAGGTATGAGTATAATAATGATTGTAACATAACACTAAGCCAAACACCAAAAAACAACTACATATGTGTATGTACAGCCACACACATATACATATACATGTACATATATATAAATACATTCAATATATATATATTATTTCATTTCCATTTTGTATGTTGAAGTACTGAAATAACTCAAATAAAAATAAAACTTAATAAAAGGACAACATTACTACAACTGTAACTAAAACTAAAATAGATAACTAATACAAATCAAACTACATAAGTTTATCAGTAATCCTAAAAAAAAAAATAACACTGAGCCAAACACACATGCTAAAATATCTACTATCTATTGCTATCTACTTGTTTTCTTTTATTTCTTATAAAAATTGACCCTCTAACACTAGCATTCTCTATTCTTTTTCTTGTTTACATACTTGTTTTCTTTTTATTTATTATAAAAAATAATAAGAACTTGACATTCTGTTTTAGACTAACCAGGACTTACATATTATTGCACTTTTGTTAGTTTAAAGGCACAATATGCCATTTTCACCACTGGAGGGCGCGTATTCATAATAAACAAAGAAGCAAAGGCGTAGTTTGTAGTTCGGGCAGAAATCATGTTCATGGATGAGCTAATGATTTATTAACGTAGTAGTATGAAGCAGGGTGAGGCTGAAAGCCGTCGAAGCGAAACGAGGCGCTGAACGAGCGTGACACACGGCTGGAAAGCAGCGGAGCTTTTATTATGCCACAGTCGAGCGCTTCCGCTGCTTCCGGTCGTGCGTATGTGGGGTAAAGCAGCAGAGCTTTTATTATGCCACAGTCGAGCACTTCCGCTGCTTCCGGTCGTGTGTATGTGGGGTAAAGCAGCGCTGTTTTATCATACTAGATATGTTTGAAAGTTCTGTTATAAAGCTACTCTGTGCGGTCGTCACCGGTCTATTAAAACGCACAACATATTAAAGCGTCTTTGCTTCTGTTGTCTTCATTTGTAAGTCACTATTGGAAAAAAGCATCTGCTAAATGATTAAATTAACAATTTAAATGTATAGTTTTTAAAAAGTGTTTTTTATAAAAAAAATGGTTACTGGTTTCCAATTCTATCCTTCACTTGCTCTTCCATCCTTCCGTCCATATTAATTATCTCTCTTTCTCTCTCAGAGGTATGTGTACTATATCACTGAGGGTGTTTACGGCCACATGTTAACCCCCCAGCCACCAGAGCAGATCACCGCTATCCTGAAGCTGCTACCCAGCCGTTTCCAAGGTGACGAGCGGAAGATGCAGAAGATGCCGGAGGATCTTCTGGAGGAGGTCCAGAGAGACTATGAATTCAACCTCCGCAAGAGCATTGGTATGACGCACAACACTAGCTATGTAGATTATGTAGAGCAGTGTTTCTCAACTGGTGGGTCGCGGAGTGTACGGCCAAAGAAACTACATCAACAACAAAAAACATAATTCTTAATGTTTTTCTGATGCGAGACTTTTATTTTAAAAGACGTGCATGAAAGCTGTTGACATTTCTGTCAGATGCAGTTTAAGTAAAGTGTTCCTGAGAAAAACGTGCTGTCCCGATTCAGTTTCTGCGGTCAGATGAGATGTTAGCAGGCTTAATGTCAGTGTCATTATTCAATCTTTATTTTCGTAACTTATGAAATAAAAAGTCTCTCCCCTCAGAAAAACGAACTATCCTGTCCTGCCAGATGTTATACCGTGCTTGTAGCGCGCACTCTTCAATAGCATGTGTGAATGCGGCGCCACGCTGTATATCACTTCACTAAAGCACAGAAGCTACAAGCATGCAACGCGTGAAATAAAAGTACAGTACCGATAAATCACATAACTGATACTGCGTGTGTTAGCTGGGAAGGATTTGCATGAAGGTATGATATTCATTCTATTCAGGAGCAGTTTCCACGTTTCATTAACAGTTCATGTTAGTATTGTATATTCACCATGGTAACTGTTGTTTCCAAAACCCAAAAATATTTTCACTTTGTTTCATTTTGTATATGTTTAAATGACTGTGGTGGGAGTTGTCAGAATCAGAATCCATCCTGCTATCACAAGCTCAAGAATTTAAAGCGGCAGATGCATGTGTGCTTAAAATAAACAGACGATATCGTTCGCTGGTGCGGACGCTAATATCGTTACCTTTATAGTTATCGTTCTTGGTGTGAACGGGGCTTAAGGGTCAATTTTTTTTATGGTTTGTAAGGATAGGACAATATTTGGCCGAGATACAACTATTTGAAAATCTGGAATCTGACAGTGCAAAAAGATCTAAATACTTTGAAAATCGCCTTTAAAGTTGTCCAAATTCTTAGCAATGCATATTACTAATCAAAAATTATGATTTGATATATTAATGATTTTTGGCATAAAAGAAAAATCGATAATTTTGACCCATGAACTGTTTTTTTGGCTATTGCTACAAATATACCCCAGCGACTTAAGACTGCTTTTGTGCTCCAGGGTCACATATATATATATAATAAATATACACAGTATACACACATATAGTATGTAAACAAAAACTTTTATTTTGGATGCGATTAATCGTTTGACAGCACTAATATACATATTTTTAGATGGTCTTTTATTGTGCTATGAAAATATACTAAGAAACTTTAAACTATACCTAAAACAACCTTCCCAATTTGTTGACTTTTTGTGATAAACAAATAATTAATCTAATTCATGTTACTGTCTTTTTAGCCTGAATCACTTCCTTACTTGTATGTCGCTTTTTAAATGAATCACTTTCTTTTTGTAGTTGATTATATCCTGCTAGATCCAGCGGAGCGAGAGCGTCTGTCAGTCTCTGCTGTCCCCCGGCCGTTCCCGTCCCGTGTCATTCGTGCACCAGTTCCCTGGTCCGAGAGCTACAGAGAGGCTCACAGCTGGCAGACGGAGAACCTTTGCACCGTCAACCCTATGATGCTCCATGTACAGGATCTCTGGATGAGCAGGTTGGCATCTCTACAGTGGTGGCCAAAATTATTAGAACACTAGTATTTTCAGCAGCTAAAAAAATGTTTTTTAGTCAGTTATTTCTATCTTTTGCTGTAGTGTGTCAGTAGGAAATATCAGTTTACATTTCCAAACATTAATTTTGCCATTGATTGTAATAATCCAGTGAGATTTTTGTCTGACAACAGCCAATGCTCCACACATAGGGCTGGGCGGTATATCGCGTTTGTATGATATATAGATATATTCTTTATAAGCGATACAATATGAGGCAATACCGTTTATATTAATATACTGTAGTTTGATACGAGCGCATCTGAAAAATATAGCGGAGGACAATGACTGAGCTGCTGTGGAGAAAGTGCATAATCTAGTTTGTTCTAAACATGTGACAAGCTTCATATTAAGGCCTTTAAAAACTCGTTACCTTTATAGTTATCGTTCTTGGTGTGAACGGGGCTTAAGGGTCAATTTTTTTTTATGGTTTGTAAGGATAGGACAATATTTGGCCGAGATACAACTATTTGAAAATCTGGAATCTGACAGTGCAAAAAGATCTAAATACTTTGAAAATCGCCTTTAAAGTTGTCCAAATTCTTAGCAATGCATATTACTAATCAAAAATTATGATTTGATATATTAATGATTTTTGGCATAAAAGAAAAATCGATAATTTTGACCCATGAACTGTTTTTTTGGCTATTGCTACAAATATACCCCAGCGACTTAAGACTGCTTTTGTGCTCCAGGGTCACATATATATATATAATAAATATACACAGTATACACACATATAGTATGTAAACAAAAACTTTTATTTTGGATGCGATTAATCGTTTGACAGCACTAATATACATATTTTTAGATGGTCTTTTATTGTGCTATGAAAATATACTAAGAAACTTTAAACTATACCTAAAACAACCTTCCCAATTTGTTGACTTTTTGTGATAAACAAATAATTAATCTAATTCATGTTACTGTCTTTTTAGCCTGAATCACTTCCTTACTTGTATGTCGCTTTTTAAATGAATCACTTTCTTTTTGTAGTTGATTATATCCTGCTAGATCCAGCGGAGCGAGAGCGTCTGTCAGTCTCTGCTGTCCCCCGGCCGTTCCCGTCCCGTGTCATTCGTGCACCAGTTCCCTGGTCCGAGAGCTACAGAGAGGCTCACAGCTGGCAGACGGAGAACCTTTGCACCGTCAACCCTATGATGCTCCATGTACAGGATCTCTGGATGAGCAGGTTGGCATCTCTACAGTGGTGGCCAAAATTATTAGAACACTAGTATTTTCAGCAGCTAAAAAAATGTTTTGTAGTCAGTTATTTCTATCTTTTGCTGTAGTGTGTCAGTAGGAAATATCAGTTTACATTTCCAAACATTAATTTTGCCATTGATTGTAATAATCCAGTGAGATTTTTGTCTGACAACAGCCAATGCTCCACACATAGGGCTGGGCGGTATATCGCGTTTGTATGATATATAGATATATTCTTTATAAGCGATACAATATGAGGCAATACCGTTTATATTAATATACTGTAGTTTGATACGAGCGCATCTGAAAAATATAGCGGAGGACAATGACTGAGCTGCTGTGGAGAAAGTGCATAATCTAGTTTGTTCTAAACATGTGACAAGCTTCATATTAAGGCCTTTAAAAACGGGTAAGACATAGTATAGTTTAGCATAGTTTAAGCGACTCGGCCTGTCATATGCTCTGACAAAAAAGGCTGCGTGTGACGCTACTTGCGCTGTTTAATGTGTTTGACATGTGCTGTCTTCCTGAATGCATAACTTGCATTTCACTGGTATATTCTCCGTCTGAAAATGTTAGAAAGTCATGGAAATATTTCCATTTTGCTGTCAGGAGTGCATGAGCCTTCTGGTTTGCGATTCTCCGCTAAAACTTCACAGACTTGAACGAGCGCCACCGTGCGCGCCAAACAGACAGAGGCCAATTAAATAGGAGTGCAATAATTCTGACTAAAATATACATTTCGCTGAAATATTTGTTGTTGGACAATAAATGTGACATGTAGAATTTTAAACCTACAAGTAAGTCTATTTTTATGATAGCACTGACTGTAAAGTGACTGTAATGGGGTAATCAAAATAGCCTAACACAACTATGTGCTTCTGTTCTCATTTATTTTCATTTTTAGTTTAGTGAATTTAACTTCCACTTTTAAAAGCCTTATTTTTGTTTTTAGATTGCAATGTTACAATGTTAGAATGAAATGTTATTTTAACCCTTTTTATGCACATAATATAAAGGCTTACATGGTTAAATTCACTTTATTTGTTTTCATAGCCTTTAATATGTATTGTTTTGTTGGACAACATTGGGCGGTAAGTGAAATAGATATATATTAAATACAGATTTTTAAAAATACAAATACAAAAACGTAAATACCGAGATATATACCATATATCGCAAATCGCCAAAAAATACAGAGATATGAATTTTTGCCCATATCGCCCAGCCCTATCCACACAGAGATCTGATCTGATCATCATCCAGTCTGTCTGGAATGACATGAAGAAACAGAACAAACTAAGACAGACTCAATCCAGAAGAACTGTGGTAACATCTCCAAGATGCTTCAAGAAACCTACCTGCAAAGTTGCAGTACTGTTAAAAGTTTTAGGCACTTGCGTAAAAATGCTGTAAAAACAGAATGCTGTCAAAAATCATTATCAATTAAGTTCTGTTAACTTTATTATTTTGTTTAAATATATATTATTTATTGTTTTTTTATTTGTTCCTGTGGCTCAGTGGTAAAGCATTGCGTTAGCAGCGCAAAAGGTTGTGGGTTCAATTCCCAGGGAACATGCATACTGGTAAAAAATGTATAGCCTGAATGCACTGTAAGTCGCTTTGGATAAAAGCGTTTGCTAAACGAATAAATTATTATTATAACAAAATTTAATCAACATTTGGTATGACCATCCTTTGCATTTAACGCAGCTTTTGCCCTCGGTGCAGCTGCGCATAGTTTTCCAGGTAGATTTCTTGAAGCATCTTGAAGATGTTACCACAGTTCTTCTGGATTTACTCCGTTTCAGTTTGTTCTGTTTCTTCATGTCATTCCAGACAGACTGGATGATGATCAGATCAGATCTCTGTGTGGACCATTGGCTGTTGTCAGACTCCTTGTGCAAACAAAAATCTCACTGTATTATTACAATTAATGGCAAATTAATGTTTGGAAATGTAAACTGATATTTCCTACTGACACACTACAGCAAAAGATAGAAATAGCTGAGTTAAAAAAAATTTTTAGCCATTGAAAATACTAATGTTCTAATAATTTTGACCACCACTGTAATTCCTCCATCAGGGTCCTAATCATCATGATCCCATTTCTAATCTCTTTATGTTTCTTTTACAGTTTCACGTCTCTGCGGTTTGTGCGTTTGGATGATCTGCTCTCAGCCGATCTTCCGCTCTTGCCGGCGGAGTTTGAGGAGCTGGTGCGGCGACAGTGTCAGAACACCCGAGATGAACTGCTTAACACGTGAGAGATATCCTCTATATCTATATATCTGTTCTAAACAAGTGCAGAACATCACCAGACCTGTGTTTTTTGTGAGGTTGGGTTTAAATAACGTCCTGCCGTGGACAGTAACGGAAACAGTACAGACTGAGAAGTCATAGCAAGACACATGATATATTTGGTGTCTGTAGGTTTCATTCTCATGTTCTCTGTAAACCTGTCACTGTAGTCACCTGAATCCAGCTCTATAATTACAGCTCGCCTTGCACTCAAAGGAAGAGCTGTATGTCTGGCAAGTTACAAGTCATTTGAATCATTTTTTCAGCTGATTCGTTCAAATACACTGATTCCCGATGAACCCACTGATGAGTGGTTCATCTGAGTGGTTCAAATGATTTTTAAAAAATTGTTAAAAAAATTGAAATAAAATAAATGTTAACTGAAATTAAATAAAATGTAAAAAAAAATCAGTTAGTTGCCAAGGCAATGTTTCTTATTTTCATTTAGTTGAACTTGAACTAAAACTGAAATAAAAATAAATAATGACATAAACACACAACAAAATTACTGCAACTTTAACTAAAATAAAAAAAGGAAAATTATTAAAAAACTGTAATTGATCATTGGAACAAACAAGTGACTTGTCTTTATGAGTGAGTGAGTAAATGGAATCATTCACTCAACTATTGTTCAAAAACACTGATTCATTCAGTGGTGAAACAACTCACTTTGTCATTATGAATGAGTCTTCTGAGTCATTCATTCAAACTTATTGATTTGATACAGAAACAAAACAGAGCTCCTGTTTGTAACTTGGGTAAACAAAACAAGTTTGTATTTACAGATAAGAATATAACACTAATATTAACAATTGATGTTTGTCCATTTAAGCAATTACTAGCAATGTCCTGATGCTCTCATGGGATATGCTGAACATTTACTGGACTGTGGTAAATGTGTGTTTGAATAAGGTCGAATGTGTTGTTGTTTAAATAGTTCTCCTCGTCTTGACTACCTTTGTTCTCAACTCTGTATCCATGGTCTCCTCAAACCACCCAAAGACAAGCACATAATACGAGCCCTGAATGAGGGTTTGAACAATGGGGAAATAAAGAGCAATCTGGACCTGCTTTAACACGCTGGGTGTCTGCAACAATAATCCGTGTGAAGTGTTCAGTAGATATACTGCAGGAAGAGTGAATTGCAGTCTGATGCATCCTTGACCTTTTTATTTCAGAGACCCTTTTATTACTAAATGGATTCGAAATGTAAATCATTTTATCCAATGAGATAATTTTTTCTTAACTTTTGAAATTAGAGATATTTGAGAATATTTTGTACTTTTTAATATTTTTGTACAACTTGGTTAATTTGTATCATGAACATACCAACTCGAGAACTGAATTTTGATATTCAGCCAAGCAGTAAAATGAAGGTAAAATTGAAATAAAAAAGAATTATGTATCACCTGTTGCCTTTGTTGTTTGTGTGTGTTGTGTAGTTGGCTGCCCCGCTGTGCTTCTCTTTTTGTGACCTTTAAAGACTCCTGGTTGCCACTGGTCCCAAAGAAAGCAAGCATCTCCCCGGTAAAGGCACAGAAACTCTTCTACAGTGTGGCTGCTCTGATGTCACTGCAGCTGCGCAGTCTGGTGGTCGCATCGCTGCTGGATCTGCTGCAGTTTTTCCAGCTACATCAGGTACTGAAACCAGTGACACTGATATGTTTCAAATATGTTTAAACCGATGCTCTATAGACGTTATACAACCTTGTTACTGAGCATGTGCGTGCATTTATGGGTATATATGTACATATATATCTGTTTGTTTATGAATGCATGCTTTTTGAGAGTGCAAGCCACTGAAGGCTGTATTTTACAGTTATTTTACCACTGCAAAGTCACTCTAGCATACTGCCTTCTGTATCTTATGGATTTTATTAAACAGGCACAAGTTTTAAATAAAATATTACGTTCATTAATAAACAAAATAATAGTAATAATAATAACAGACAACCAACAGCTATTTATAGTTGTAATATGTTTATATGTTAAATATGCAAGATCACTAGTGCATAAATTAGACATTTTACAATTGATTTGAACTTCATGAACAGTCAATTCTGTGCATGTTAAATGTGCATTTGTTTACATATGTGTGTGTGTACTATATGTATGTGTTTCCTGGCAGGATGGTAATGATTTTGGGGAGTATTTTGATGAGCTGAAGTACACACAGCGTCCATTGTTACTGGTGAAATTGAGACTTGAGGACCCCAAAATTGCATTTGAACCTTCACTGGAGAGCTGCTGGGAGCTCATACAGCATGCATTCACACAGATCATCGACAGCGCCCACAACATACCCCGGGTACACGCGCATATGCTAAAAGACGACTTGCCAATGAATTCTGTTGTTATAGTATAGTGCAATAATTTATCTGAGGTGAACCTGAGAAGATGCAAGGGATTTTGCTGATGTTTTCTTTATTCTCACATTATTTACATCTGCAAGTTTCAGACTTAAGTGGCTTGGAATCTTTACTTTCATTGGTAAGAGATTCTTTCCACACAAACATTGAAAATGATCTGAGATACAGGAAGTATAAAGCGCATCTAACAGAAAACTGATGTTCAGATTTCTTTGTTGTATTTTGTATTTTTTGCAAAATAGTACATATTTAATTAAATAATACCATTTGCATGTTTATCATAACATTTCAGAAACTTGTAATGCAAAACAATTGCCTGTACTGTGAATAATCAACTGGGGAATGTATGGTGATATCTGAGGAATTTTTACCCTATTTACCTGCGGAGCCTTAATTATTTTTCTCATTCAACTTGTGAAATATGTCACATCAGTTAAATAAAAAGTGATTGTTTTTAGCTGCTTTTTTGTTGAATAACAAAACATTTTGTATGTATGAGGTATTATATTATAGCATATACCGTTTATATATGCTATATAACATTTATTATTCTCTCCTAGTATATGCCATCGTTACGATGAGATTACGGACAGAATCACAAGCAAGCTGAGTACCACAGAGGAGCTGGTAGAGTTAAACCAGTACCTGAGACACACAAGTGAAGTCACCGTACACAAACTCCGCCATGAGATTGAGGAAGCTGTCAAGAGACTCGACTTCCTGCTCGACTACGCCACTCTTCCAGGTACAAACATTCTTTGCGTAATGTGTGCATGCAAATACTGTGTCTATGGCAACACCATACTACTCAAATACACTACAAATACTAATATTTCAAATATTCTAATCATGTGGTTTTCAGTCACAGTCCCTCAGTCTAGATTTGGGGCTGTCTGGGATTTGTGGGAACACTTTTTCTTTAAAACCCCCTTAAAATCTTTCTCTCTTCACAGAGGAGGATATGAAGTTGTTCAGCACTTTGATCCACTGGCCTGAACAGATTCTGTCTTTAATTGAAGTCAGTAAGGATAAACTGAACAATCAGAAAGATCAGGCTGAGATCGATCTGATGAAAAGGTGCTTAAACACATACACACACACACATCAAATGCAACATATGCGGCTTAAACAAATCTGATGGCTATCACATGTTTCGTCCTCAGAATAGGGAAGTTGGAAGAGACAATGAAGGGCCTGGAAAAAGAGGTGGACATCTTTAAGATGAAAGAAAAGATGACTTTGGAGGAGAGCAAGATCAATGTGGAGAAACTCAATAAGATCAGCGTCAGCCTGGAGGCCGCTGTCAAAGAGATAGAGGTTTGTGCTTGAAATTGTTTATTAAATAAACATGAAATTATGGTTGCAAATACAGTATGTCATGCATTGCAGGTAAAAATTTTTTTTTGAAAAAAGTCTGATTATACATATATTTCATTCAATATTGAAAAAGTGTGTAACTATTACTTATACATATAAACCGTTCATGTGCTTTTAGTCTTTCAAGTATGAGTGGATATTAATGGAATGTAAAAATTTGCATTTATTTCAGTGCATTAATAAAGAAGAGGGTTTGCTGGACAAAGAACAGACTCAGTTTCCAGTCTTACAGACAATAATGGGCAAAAAACAGCCATATGACCAGCTGTGGATCACGGCTCTTGATTTTCAGACCAAATCTGATGTGTGGATGAATGGTAAAGCACATGCTGTCATATTTCTTGGTCCTTTTTACATTTTACATGAATTAATGCATTTGATTGGACAAACATTTGTATAATAAAGAAAGACATAATTTAGTCACTTTAGACAATGTTGTTTTTCAGTCTCAGGCTTTGTTTTCTGTCTCAAATGTTTCAAAGCATCTAAAGCAGTGACATTGAACATTAGTTTAACATGCGATTGTATGTGTGTGTGTGTGTGTGTATGTTTTCATGTCTTGTGCATGCGCTCTTAAGGTCCATTCCAGCAACTGAATGCAGAAACGGTATCAGAGGAGTTGGGAAACATGTGGCGCACCATGTACAAACTCACAAAGATCTTCTCAGATCGGACGTCTCCTGGGCGTGTCACTTTTAACATGCGATTGTATGTGTGTGTGTGTGTGTGTGTGTGTGTGTGTGTGTATGTTTTCATGTCTTGTGCATGCGCTCTTAAGGTCCATTCCAGCAACTGAATGCAGAAACGGTATCAGAGGAGTTGGGAAACATGTGGCGCACCATGTACAAACTCACAAAGATCTTCTCAGATCGGACGTCTCCTGGGCGTGTCACAGAAAACTTCAAGAAAAAGATTGACAAATTCAAACAACACCTTCCCATTCTGACAACTATCTGCAATCCAGGCCTGAAGGACAGACACTGGGAGATGGTATGACAGTAATATACATAAAGCTTTATTGATCTCTCAGTGAAACCCACTCACAGGCGTTTACAGGAACAGTCACATTTTACATTTTTAATCATTTTAGTGAATGGATTCTTCTGAACAGTTCAGGCATATGTACTGGTTTATACAGTTATTCACTGATTTAGTCCTTCAATTTAGGTCTTATGTATTCCTTTTTTTTTTTTTTTTTTTTTTTTTTTTTTTTTTTTATT
>NW_015505937.1:333864-376942 GCF_001515645.1 Sinocyclocheilus grahami
TATACAGTTTTTTCCTGATTTAGTCCTTCAATTTAGGTCTTATTTATTTCTTTTTTTTTTTTTTTTTTTTTGCTTTTGTTACTGTTAATATTTGCCATTAAAGTTGCATTTACTCATTTTGATGAATGCAATTTTTATTTTTATTTTTTTTGGCTGGTATCAGATCAGTAATATAGTGGGATTTGATGTTAAGCCGGACAAGGACACCCCACTCCTCAAGATGGTGGAGCTCGGATTTTCAGAATATTCAGACAAGTAAGGCTGATCTTTGACAATCTAAAATTATTTGTGGTTGTAAAAAACTTATTATTTGTGAAACCATGTTGCTCAGTGCAGTGCGAGTCTGAATGTGTCAGATTGACTCTTTTATGAATCTCTCTCTGTCTGCAGGCTGGAGGAAATCGGTGCTTCCGCAAGTAAGGAATTCTCTCTGGAAAAGTCTCTGGAGAAAATGAAACAAGAGTGGGCTGAGCTCCGCTTTGGGTTTTCCCCATATAAGGACACGGTAAAACACACTTTAATGTGTGTTTGAAAGTTGATATAAAACTGGCTATTTAAATTTTATGTAATTTAAATGTTTATATACAACTCTGTTCTTATTTGAGTGTTGATTATTAAATACGTTTGGTTAATTTATTGTTAAATATAATTTATTCTCTAAATTAAACTTCGTGTTTAAGGGGAAAAAAAACATTTTGGTGCATCACTACTGATATATAAAAAATTATTATCATTAAAATGACTTTGCTTGTTACATAAAGCTACTGTTTATTTTAACAATTTTATTCTTCTCTCTTTCTCTCTGTCTTATTATGCATTTGTGCATGTATATTTGTCCATAAAGGGTACAAGTGTTTTATCGGCAGTAGATGATATTCAGCTGCTGTTGGACGATCACATTATCAAGACTCAGACTATGAGAGGATCTCCATTCATCAAGCCAATCGAGGCCGATGCAAAGGTTCATAACTTGCACAGATTTGTGTTAAAAGCATTTTAATTTTACTAATCAAGTCCATTTATTTCCTGCCACAAAATACATTTTTGACTGTACTAGTGTACCTTTAAGAAGTCTTTATGTAAATAACTTCTATTATGATTAAAGCTTTTCATGGAATGAGTAACAACAGTGCCCACGACAACTTGTGCAGTTTAGTTCTGCACAATAAAAATATTCTGGTTTTTAGTTGTACACAATACAGTATGATCCTGTAAATAATATGACCATATCAAATGATAATAATATGAACCTTGACCCTTTATATAGTTCTGTTGCTTTGTCTCTCTTTAGACCTGGGAGGAGAAGTTGCAGAGCATACAGGATATATTGGATGCAATGTTGCAGTGTCAAAGCATGTGGATGTATCTAGAGCCCATCTTCAGCTCAGAGGACATCATAGCCCAGATGCCAGAGAACGGACGCAAGTTTGCCATCGTAGACAGTTACTGGAAAAACATTGTCGCTGAAGCGGTGTGTGTGTGATCGGTATTAGCTGTATCACTGTATCTACAACTAATGACCAGCAACAACTAATGATCAATAAATAAACAAGATGTTCATATTCGTGTTAAATGTTTTAACAGTTGAAGGACACACGTGCGCTGGTGGCCACAGAGCAGCCCAACATGTTGGGTCGCCTTCAGGAGTCCAACACTTTCCTGGAGGAAATACAGCAGGGTCTGAACTCATACCTGGAAACAAAGAGACTCTTCTTCCCTCGGTACGATTAAACTTTCAGATCTAACTCTTAATGATGTTATAACACCTTCTTGTATCTCAGTTTAGTGTTCAGAGTCACTATTAATCATTGGTCTCTTAAACTTTATTTCTCACTGTCTAGGTTTTTCTTCCTGTCTAATGATGAGATGTTGGAGATCTTGTCTGAGACGAAGGATCCGCTGCGTGTCCAGCCTCATCTTAAGAAGTGTTTTGAGGGCATCGCTAAGCTAGAATTCACCCCTGATCTGGAGATCACAGGAATGATCAGCTCAGAGAAAGAGATTGTTCCCTTAATAGAGACCATCTACCCAGCTAAAGCCAAGGTACAGATGGAGTACGCCTGAAATATGCTGTTTCCTTTATTTATATACATTTTTGCCTAAAATAGATAGCTAAACTCTATGGATATGCTCCATGAAAACATGAAGCCTTATTTTAGGACCATTAAGATTTTTGTGCAGTGTGACATTATTTTTCTAACATTTTCCTCACAATTCTCAAAACCATAATTTCAAAAATGTATATATAATTTAAATTTAATTTTACAGTATTTGTACATAATTGTTGTATAGACTTTAATATGTTCATTTAAATAATCATCGCTTTGCATGTTTTTAAAAGTTGAGATTAATGGGATTTACACAAAATGTATTGTAGTAATGAGAACTTTCAGGGGAAAAGTGATTAATCGTCATGAGAATTTACCCACGTTTTCAAATTTGTATCATGTTTTTAGGGAATGGTTGAGAAGTGGCTTCTGCAGGTTGAAAACACAATGCTGATGAGCATCAGAGGTGTCATAAAACAAGGAATGGAGCAGTACTCAGAGGTATAATCACACACAAACACTGCACATGTACAATACGATCAGCCCATCACGTGTGTTTGATTCTGCTTGTTTCAGATGCCTAGGAAGAAGTGGGTGCTGCTGTGGCCTGGTCAGGTCGTGATCTGTGCGTCCTGCATCTTCTGGACCAGTGAAGTATCTGACGCCATACAGAACAACACTCTTCCCGTGAGCACAAGTGCACACAAACTCATTCAGAGCAGATTTGATTGAGTGGAGCTGGTCAGAAAGTATAAATATTGTGTTTCAGGCTTATGTTGAACAGAGTAATGCTCAGATCGCTGATATAGTCGAGCTGGTAAGAGGGAAGTTGCCAGGTGGGGCCAGGATGACTCTGGGAGCTCTTATTGTCATTGATGTTCATGGTAAGTGTCATTCTGGCATGTTGTCTCTGTATTGTCTGTATAGTTCATGAGTTTTGCCTCTTTATCCCATGCAGCACGTGATGTTGTGTGCAAGCTGGCACAGGATGGCGTTTCGTCTCTAAATGATTTCCAGTGGATTTCCCAGCTGCGGTATTTCTGGGAGGACGGAGAGGTCATGCTGCGGATGATCACCACCGTGATCAGATACGGATATGAATATCTCGGCAACTCGCCACGTCTGGTCATAACACCACTAACTGACCGCTGCTACAGGTGCTCTGACATATAATCTGTGTTAGCATGTGTTTGATAATATTTTATTATGATCATTTTATATGCCATTGTGAAGAATACAAGTACAGAGACTGTTTTCTCAATCGGATCCAAAAATATCTTGCTTACGTCAGTGCCATGAGGCAGAGCTTTTCATACGCTTTACAACATATGAACATGAGTACGTTTATTTATGTCTTACGAACTGGTCAGTCGATATTTACTAAATATTTACTTCAGACACAAATTCAGACTTTCTCTTTGTAAAAAAAAAATACTGATAGAAAAAAAGAGCATGTAAACATACCTACTGAATGCTGATTGGTCTACAGGACTCTGATGGGCGCTCTGAAGCTGAATCTTGGCGGAGCTCCAGAAGGTCCTGCGGGAACTGGAAAAACAGAGACGACCAAAGATCTGGCCAAAGCGCTCGCCAAACAGGTGCTCACAATATTTTTTTATGACATATATAAAGCTACTATTTCAGTCTAAACACTGATTATGCTGGTTCAGGTAATTCTGATAAGTTCATTTTATTGTATGTAAGTGACAAATGTATGTGTGTGTGTAAATGTGTGTTTAGTGTGTGGTGTTCAACTGTTCTGATGGTCTGGACTACAAAGCAATGAGTAAATTTTTCAAGGGTCTAGCACAGTCCGGAGCGTGGGCATGTTTCGACGAGTTCAACCGGATAGAGGTCGGTAATGATGTGACAGCCAAATTAGTCAATTAAACTAATACTACTTTATAGTTAACAATTATTAGTTTGTCTCTCCTTGTTTGTTGCACTCTGTCAGGTAGAGGTGTTGTCTGTGGTCGCCCAGCAGATTTTGAGTATTCAGCAGGCCATAATGCGAAACATGAAGACGTTTATGTTCGAGGGAACCGAGCTCTCTCTCAATCCGACCTGCTGTGTGTTTATCACCATGAACCCAGGATACGCAGGCAGAGCAGAGCTGCCTGATAACCTGAAAGTAACCAAAAACAAACACGCTCATTCACAATTACAGAGAAATACACCATCTTGTAACTTTGCTTCCTGTTTTTTGGCTCATTTTGAG
Organism: Sinocyclocheilus grahami; assembly: GCF_001515645.1. Classification (NCBI taxonomy): domain Eukaryota; kingdom Metazoa; phylum Chordata; class Actinopteri; order Cypriniformes; family Cyprinidae; genus Sinocyclocheilus; species Sinocyclocheilus grahami. The sequence goes on from NW_015505937.1 coordinate 338,131, forward strand.
ATAAATTAGAGTTTTACGGGAAATTGTTTTCTTATGCCATGGTCCATTCATTCATTTATATGTTTAAGTTTTGTGTGTATGTACTTGCATGTTTGTAGGCTTTGTTCCGTACAGTTGCAATGATGGGTCAGAAAGTATAAATATTGTGTTTGCATGTGTTTCAGGCTTATGTTGAACAGAGTAATGCTCAGATCGCTGATATAGTCGAGCTGGTAAGAGGGAAGTTGCCAGGTGGGGCCAGGATGACTCTGGGAGCTCTCATTGTCATTGATGTTCATGGTAAGTGTCATTCTGGCATGTTGTCTCTGTATTGTCTGTATAGTTCATGAGTTTTGCCTCTTTATCCCATGCAGCACGTGATGTTGTGTGCAAGCTGGCACAGGATGGCGTTTCGTCTCTAAATGATTTCCAGTGGATTTCCCAGCTGCGGTATTTCTGGGAGGACGGAGAGGTCATGCTGCGGATGATCACCACCGTGATCAGATACGGATATGAATATCTCGGCAACTCGCCACGTCTGGTCATAACACCACTAACTGACCGCTGCTACAGGTGCTCTGACATATAATCTGTGTTAGCATGTGTTTGATAATATTTTATTATGATCATTTTATATGCCATTGTGAAGAATACAAGTACAGAGACTGTTTTCTCAATCGGATCCAAAAATATCTTGCTTACGTCAGTGCCATGAGGCAGAGCTTTTCATACGCTTTACAACATATGAACATGAGTACGTTTATTTATGTCTTACGAACTGGTCAGTCGATATTTACTAAATATTTACTTCAGACACAAATTCAGACTTTCTCTTTGTAAAAAAAAAATACTGATAGAAAAAAAGAGCATGTAAACATACCTACTGAATGCTGATTGGTCTACAGGACTCTGATGGGCGCTCTGAAGCTGAATCTTGGCGGAGCTCCAGAAGGTCCTGCGGGAACTGGAAAAACAGAGACGACCAAAGATCTGGCCAAAGCGCTCGCCAAACAGGTGCTCACAATATTTTTTTATGACATATATAAAGCTACTATTTCAGTCTAAACACTGATTATGCTGGTTCAGGTAATTCTGATAAGTTCATTTTATTGTATGTAAGTGACAAATGTATGTGTGTGTGTAAATGTGTGTTTAGTGTGTGGTGTTCAACTGTTCTGATGGTCTGGACTACAAAGCAATGAGTAAATTTTTCAAGGGTCTAGCACAGTCCGGAGCGTGGGCATGTTTCGACGAGTTCAACCGGATAGAGGTCGGTAATGACGTGATAGCCAAATTAGTCAATTAAACTAATACTACTTTATAGTTAACAATTATTAGTTTGTCTCTCCTTGTTTGTTGCACTCTGTCAGGTAGAGGTGTTGTCTGTGGTCGCCCAGCAGATTTTGAGTATTCAGCAGGCCATAATGCGAAACATGAAGACGTTTATGTTCGAGGGAACCGAGCTCTCTCTCAATCCGACCTGCTGTGTGTTTATCACCATGAACCCAGGATACGCAGGCAGAGCAGAGCTGCCTGATAACCTGAAAGTAACCAAAAACAAACACGCTCATTCACAATTACAGAGAAATACACCATCTTGTAACTTTGCTTCCTGTTTTTTGGCTCATTTTGAGATAAATTTAGAGTTTTACGGGAAATTGTTTTCTTATGCCATGGTCCATTCATTCATTTATATGTTTAAGTTTTGTGTGTATGTACTTGCATGTTTGTAGGCTTTGTTCCGTACAGTTGCAATGATGGTTCCAGATTATGGACTGATTGGAGAGATATCACTTTATTCGATGGGATTCACAGCATCCCGGAGGTAAAATAATTTCTAGTCAAACAGTTAAACTAATTCATATTTAATTTTGCGGAAAAGGTTCCAGTTGTTTCACTTTGTTTTGTGTTTTCCAGCCTGGCTCAGAAGATTGTGGCGACGTATCGCTTGTGCTCTGAGCAGCTCTCGTCTCAACCGCACTACGATTACGGGATGCGTGCGGTAAAATCAGTCCTGACTGCGGCGGGAAACCTGAAACTCAAATACCCAGAAGAGGACGAGAGCGTTTTGCTGCTGAGAGCTCTCATGGATGTCAACATGGCCAAGTTCCTCGCGCAGGATTTACCACTGTTTCAGGTGTGTAGATGCCAATTACATATTAATTTTGTATGACTTTGCATGTGGTTATTGATTTGTGTTTGTGTGTGTTTTAGGGAATCATCACTGATCTGTTTCCTGGAGTGGTGCTGCCCAAACCAGATTATGAGTTACTGTTAAAAGCTTTAGATGACAACATCGTCAAGATGAAACTGCAGCCTGTACCGTGGTTCATTGGCAAAATTATACAAGTACAGAATCTGCTCAATGCCATTTCATCTATCTATTCAATCTGTCACATCTTTATAATCATTCATATTTCTTTGTTTTCTCAAATTTTGCCTTTAGATTTAAACATTTAGAAGGTAGTTTATATATGAGCACTGCTATTTTAAATATAAAACTATTATAAAATTCTGTGCTAATTAATTAATTAAATTATTTAGTCTGCTAAATGACTAAATGTAAATGTAAATAAAATTCAGTTTAAACACTATAATCTGATTGGGTGAGCTGTATTTGAAGTTCTTACAAAAATAAATGCTATATTTGATAATATTATGACAACTGAGGCTTGTTTTTATAGCTGAAACTGTTAAATGAAAAAAGTAATCAGTTGATAAATTTTATCGTGTGTGCAGGTGTACGAGATGATGCTGGTCAGACACGGCTTCATGATTGTTGGCGAGCCTATGGGTGGAAAAACTTCAGCTTATAAAGTTCTGGCTGGAGCTTTGGGAGACCTTTATAAGGGTATCAAGCCATAATATTTTTATTCTTTATTCTTTCTTCTTTTTTTTTGGTGTTCATACACACTACCGGTTAAAAGTTTGGAATAATTACGATTTTTAATGTCCTTAAAAGAAGTCTCTCTGCTCACCAAGATGGCATTTATTTGATCAAAAATGCAGTAAAAACAGTAATATTGTGAAATGGCAGAGCTGAATTCTTTTAAAAATCTAACCTAATCCAAATTTTGAATAGTAGGGAAACACAGTTTCTACAAAAAATATTAAGCAGCAAAAACTGTCAATGTTTTCAACATTGAGAATAAAAAAAAAAGTTTCTTGAGCAGTGAATGAGCATATTAGAATGATTTTTGAAGGATCATGTGACACTGAAGACTGGAATAATGATTCTGAAAATTCAGCTTTGATCACAGCAATAAATTACATTTTACAATATATTCAAATAAAAACAATTATTTGAAACTACAGTAATATTTCACAATATTACTGCTTTTACTCTATTTTTCATTAAATAAATGCAGCCTTGGTGAACATGAGACACGTCTTTTTCAAAATTATTTACATTTTTGAACAGTTGTGTACAAATATGATTTGCTGAAATGACATGGAATCATAACCAAGTATGTGTGTATGTTATTTGTCTGTATAGAAGGTCTGATGGAAGAGTTTGCGGTAGATTTCCGCATCATTAATCCGAAGGCGATCACTATGGGGCAGCTGTATGGCTGTTTTGATCCAGTGAGTCACGAGTGGTCAGATGGCGTTTTGGCCACCTCATTCAGACAGCAGGCCCAGTGCACCTCAGACGACCGCCAGTGGATAATATTCGATGGGCCCATCGACGCGGTCTGGATTGAGAACATGAACACCGTTTTGGACGATAACAAGAAGGTACATTTACATTTTAATATTGCAGTGAACATGTCTGAAGTGCTTGAGGTTCAGTGCTGGTGTCTGATGTGTTTTGCTGTTGAACAGCTGTGCCTGATGAGTGGTGAGATCATTCAGATGAGTCCTAAAATGAGTCTGATCTTTGAGCCTGCGGATCTGGAGCAGGCGTCACCTGCTACTGTGAGCAGGTGAACAACGAACACTCAGCTCTACATTGTTAAAGTAAAACAATACAGAGCCCATTCATTTTCTTCCAATTTTTTTTTATTAGCAATAGCATATTTAATTTTTATATTAAACATATAAAATGTATAAAAAAACATTTTTTAAATCCTGTTAATAGACTCTCCCTACATTCATATGTGCATAAAATTTGCTTTTGGTTTTACTTTCCAAGAGTTTTTTTATTTTTTATTTCAATGTGTTTGTTGTCTTGTCATAGAGAGTGTATGTGTGTGTGTTATGTTTAGATGCGGTATGATCTACATGGAGCCGCATCAGTTGGGCTGGATGCCTCTGAGAGACTCCTACATGAACACATTACCTGAGACCCTGGCAGATGAGCACAGAACCCTGGTGAGAAGGATTGTGCACATGCTGTTAAAATAATAAACATTTCTGAATGTAATGATCCCCTGTGTGTGTTATGGCAGAGCTGAATTCTTTTAAAAATCTAACCTAATCCAAATTTTGAATAGTAGGGAAACACAGTTTCTACAAAAAATATTAAGCAGCAAAAACTGTCAATGTTTTCAACATTGAGAATAAAAAAAAAAGTTTCTTGAGCAGTGAATGAGCATATTAGAATGATTTTTGAAGGATCATGTGACACTGAAGACTGGAATAATGATTCTGAAAATTCAGCTTTGATCACAGCAATAAATTACATTTTACAATATATTCAAATAAAAACAATTATTTGAAACTACAGTAATATTTCACAATATTACTGCTTTTACTCTATTTTTCATCAAATAAATGCAGCCTTGGTGAACATGAGACACGTCTTTTTCAAAATTATTTACATTTTTGAACAGTTGTGTACAAATATGATTTGCTGAAATGACATGGAATCATAACCAAGTATGTGTGTATGTTATTTGTCTGTATAGAAGGTCTGATGGAAGAGTTTGCGGTAGATTTCCGCATCATTAATCCGAAGGCGATCACTATGGGGCAGCTGTATGGCTGTTTTGATCCAGTGAGTCACGAGTGGTCAGATGGCGTTTTGGCCACCTCATTCAGACAGCAGGCCCAGTGCACCTCAGACGACCGCCAGTGGATAATATTCGATGGGCCCATCGACGCGGTCTGGATTGAGAACATGAACACCGTTTTGGACGATAACAAGAAGGTACATTTACATTTTAATATTGCAGTGAACATGTCTGAAGTGCTTGAGGTTCAGTGCTGGTGTCTGATGTGTTTTGCTGTTGAACAGCTGTGCCTGATGAGTGGTGAGATCATTCAGATGAGTCCTAAAATGAGTCTGATCTTTGAGCCTGCGGATCTGGAGCAGGCGTCACCTGCTACTGTGAGCAGGTGAACAACGAACACTCAGCTCTACATTGTTAAAATAAAACAATACAGAGCCCATTCATTTTCTTCCAATTTTTTTTTATTAGCAATAGCATATTTAATTTTTATATTAAACATATAAAATGTATAAAAAAACATTTTTTAAATCCTGTTAATAGACTCTCCCTACATTCATATGTGCATAAAATTTGCTTTTGGTTTTACTTTCCAAGAGTTTTTTTATTTTTTATTTCAATGTGTTTGTTGTCTTGTCATAGAGAGTGTATGTGTGTGTGTTATGTTTAGATGCGGTATGATCTACATGGAGCCGCATCAGTTGGGCTGGATGCCTCTGAGAGACTCCTACATGAACACATTACCTGAGACCCTGGCAGATGAGCACAGAACCCTGGTGAGAAGGATTGTGCACATGCTGTTAAAATAATAAACAGTATGACTGTTTTGCATCTTTCCTCCCTCACAGGACGATTTACACGTCACCTAAATATTATATCGATTGATACATTCGATGATGAGACTCTAAGCAACATCTTCACATCCATCACCGACTGGCACTTCAGTAATGGTTTTGATGCCTCTTTCTACAGGTGTGTTCATGAAGAAAGTTTAAATCTGATATAAAAATATCTCAATGCGATTGCATTAGATATCAAGATATAAAACCAATATTTTGGTGACATATATTTAGAATAAAAACAGACCAAGTAACAAATAGTTTTTGTGGCCACTGTGTGGTAACTGTTTTTTTACACAAGCTGAAAATCATGATTAAATATTTCTGTGTATGTGTATTTGTTGTAGGTTGGGTAAATAAGAAGATTAAGTTATTTCTTTCTTTTAATTTTGAGGTGAAATATGACCTGGGCATTTTTCATTCTTTTTCAAGGGAAACTTTAAATAAAATGGATTTGGTTATCTAGTATCTCTTGTTGTAAAATTGGCTTTAGTTTAATTATTATTTTAATAAGATGTCTCTTTTCCCCTATCCAGCTCCTCAGTCATCTCACTCTGTCTGGTAAAGTTGAAGATGACAGCATTCGCAGCCTGTTTTTTGGTGACTACGCCAAACCAGACTCGGCCAGTAAAACGTACGACGAGATCACAGATCTGAGTACATTAACGGAGGTGATGGATTTCTACCTCAAGGAGTTTAATAACATCAGCAAAGCGCCCATGAACCTCGTCATGTTTCAGTTCGCCATCGAACACATCTCACGAATCTGCCGTGTGCTGAAACAAGACAACGGCCACCTGCTGCTGGTTGGCATTGGCGGATCGGGGCGACAGAGCACCACCAAACTCGCCACCTTCATCAATGACTACGAGCTGTTCCAGATCGAACTGACCAAGAACTACAGTATGTCGGACTGGCGTGACAATCTGAAGCACCTGATGCTGAAAGCTGGGATAGAGGGGAAGAAAACAACGTTTCTCTTTAGCGACAACCAGATCAAGGACGAAGCCTTCGTTGAGGACATCAACATGCTGCTGAACACAGGAGACGTGCCAAACATCTTCCCAGCAGACGAGCGTGCTGACATCATCGAAAAAATGCAGGGAACAGCCCAGATGGAAGGGAAGAAGATGGACGTCACACCGCTCTCCATGTACAACTTCTTTATCGACAGAGTTAAAGCCAACCTTCATATAGTTCTTGGTACTGATTATATTATATATTATATTATATTATATTATATTATATTTAGGGCTGTCAGTTTAACGCGTTAACTTAATTAATTAGTTATGAAAAAATAACGTGATTAAAATATTTTAACGCAGTTAATGCACTGGCCACGCCCCCAAACCTTACATTTCTCTTACACATCTTACATTTCATACAGTTGACTGTTGACAAATATGATGCAGGGCAACAACTCCGTAAATGCAGTTATGCCCTACAATTCAAGATACTGGGGCAAAAAATGTCCCCCAAAAAAGTTTTTGTCTCATATTTATATCTTACAATATCATACACACAAGCAGGGAGAGCAATATCACACGAGTACTGATTTTGTCCCAAATATCACAAGTTTAAATGTGATTTTATACAACAGTTCAGTAAATAAGTTGATATTGTGTTCTATTTTAAACACAACATTGTGTTTTTGCTCAATTTTGCAGTGAACATATTACCTTTAAAGTCACAGCAGAATTGTCTTGCACGTCTTCGAGCAACACAGAGGTGTTTAGTTTCTGAAAAAAATCCGCAATTTGAACGAATCGTGTGAATCAATGATTCAAAGCTCCATTCATTAAGAGAGCCGTTTACTGAATTCCTGAATGAATCAGCCGATTGAATGAATCGAATGAAGACATTTATCGCCACCTGCTGGCAGATGTAGTTTCTTATTTAGAGTATAATAATAATAATAATAAAAACATTAAAGGGATAGTTCACCCAAAACATTTAATTTTTTTCATCATTTACTCTTGTTTCAAACTTTTCTTTTGTGGAACATAAAAGAAGATATTTTGAACACTGTTGGTAACTAATCTGTTTTGGTTACCAATGACTTTAATTTTATGAACAAAAAATACTGATGTTTCTCAAATGATCTTCTTTTATGTTCCATAGTTTATGTTAAGATGTTGTAGCCTAAATGTTTATGTGTAATAATTTTTTTTTGTTGAATCAGATAAAATATTTCTTCCTAAGTTACAATTTGTAATGTCTGCTTGATACTTTCTCATTTACATTTACATTTAGTAGATGCTTTTATCCAAAGCGACTTACAAATGAGCAAAATAGAAGCAATCAAAACCAACAAAAGAGCAATAAAATGCAAATAAAACGCATTTAACACAAAAATAGCTTTAAATAATATTTTGTTGGGTAATTTCAGTCAAATTTATTTTGCGATTAATTAATCGACACATCATGTAATTAATTAGATAAAAAAATTTGATCAACTAACAGCCCTAATTATATTATATTTTATTTATTTAACTACTATTTATGTTTATATTCATTTAACAAGGAGAAAAACCTCTCTGAGATTAAAAATATTACAGGAGTGTACTGTCCAACATAAGCAGAAACTTAACATATACACAAAACAAAAACAGCATACATATATACATAATATAAACAGATGTAAATATATACAAATAATATATAACCATATATATAAAATATTTTGGTGTATACTTCTGTAAGCTTGTGTAAAACTGTTTTCATGTTTGTCCAATAGCAATGAGCCCAATAGGTGAAGGCTTCCGCAATCGTCTGAGGATGTTCCCATCTTTGATTAACTGCTGCACCATAGACTGGTTTCAGGCCTGGCCCAAAGACGCTCTGGAGATGGTCGCCAACAAGTTCCTTGAGGATTTGGACATGGAAGACAACATCAGGATGGAGTGCGGACATGAGCCTGCATTTATTTCCTTTAACAGTTGATAGTGTTCAGATATAAAGACTTACATTGTCAGTTTTGCTTTATTCTCAGGGTGGTGGAAATGTGTAAGATGTTCCAGGAGAGTGTCAGAGAGTTGTCTGAGCGCTACTACTCCCAGCTGCGCAGACATAATTACGTGACTCCTACTTCCTACCTGGAGCTCATCCTGACCTTTAAAGTCTTGCTTAACTCCAAACGCAGTGAGGTGAATGAGCTCAGGAATCGATACATAATCGGCTTGCAGAAACTTGACTTTGCTGCCTCTCAGGTGAGACGGAAAATGCGAACGCTTCATCAGTCATTTCACAATACTCTCTTTATTCTTCTTTATGTTCATCTGCAATCAGTGTTGTAATACATGTCCTGAAATACATACAATACATATAATTAATTCTGTTTTGTTAATGTACAATCTTGATATATATCTTTTATGTCTGTGAGTTTAGTGAGAAAAAATTTGATTGAAAATCAAATATTTACACTCTCTCTCTCTATTTATAAACAGCGGGTAAAATAAGTATTGAACACGTCACCATTTTTTTCAGTAAATATATTTCTAAAGGTGCTGTTGACATGAAAATTTCACCAGATCTCGGTAAAAATCCAAGTAATCCATACATACAAAGAAAACAAAACAAATAAGTTCAGAAATTAAGTTCTGAGTAATAAAATGGAATGACCCAGGGGAAAAATATTGAACATGCATACTGAAATTTATTTATTACTTTGTACAAAAGCCTTTGTTGGTAATGAGAGCTTCAAGATGCCTCCTGTATGGAGAAACTAGTCGCATGCATTGCTCAGGTGTGATTTTGGCCCATTCTTTCACATAAACAGTCTTCAAATCTTGAAGGTTCTGTGGGCCTCCTCTATGAACTCTTATCTGTAGTTCTTTCCATAGATTTTCTATTGGATTCAAGTCAGGTGATTAGCTGGGCCATTCTAGCAGCTTTATTTTCTTTTTCTGAAACCCAACTGAGAGTTTCCTTGGCTGTGTGTTTGGGATCATTGTCTTGCTGAAATGTCCACGGTCCACCCTTGATTCATCTTCATCATCCTGGTAGATGGCAGCAGATTTTTATCAAGAATGTCTCGGTACATTTTTCCATTCATCCTTCCTTCAATTATATGAATTTTGCCAGTGCCACACCATGATGTTTTTGGGGTGATGAGCAGTGCCATTTGACCTCCAAATATGGTGTGTATTATGGCATCCAAAGAGTTTAATTTTGGTCTCCTCGGACCAGACTATATTCTCCCAGTATTTCACAGGCTTGTCTAAATGTTGTGCAGCAAACTTTAAACGAGCTTCTACATGCTTTTTCTTCAGCAATAGAGCCTTGCGTGGTGAGCGTGCCTTGTATACAGGTTGAGTGCATTACTTTATTGTTTTCTTTGAAACAATTGTACCTGCTAATTCCAGGTCTTTCTGAAGCTCTCCACAAGTGGTCATTGGCTCTTAGAAAACCTTCTGATAATTTTTTTTCACTGCTCTGTCAGAAATCTTGCAAGGAGCACCTGGACGTGGTCGGTTTATGGTGAAATTATGTTCTTTCCACTTCAGGATTATGGCCCCAACAGTGCTCACTGGAACATTCAGAAGTATAGAAATCCTTCTGTAACCAATGCCATCATTTTTGCAACAATAAGGTTGTGACGGTCTTGAAAGAGCTCTTTGCTTTTACCCATCATGAAATGTTTCTTGTGTGACATGTTGATAATGAGACACCTTTTTATAGGCCATCAGTTGGGACTAAACCAGCTAATATTAATTTCCACTGATGAGGGGCAGGATTGCTTTCTAATTACTGATAGATTTCAGCTGGTGTCTTGGCTTTCCATGCCTTTTTGCACCTCCCTTTCTTCATGTGTTCAATACTTTTTCCCTGTGTCATTCCACTTTATTACACAGAACTTAATTTCTGAAATTATTTGTTTTGTTTTCTTTGTATGTATGGATTACTTGGGTTGTTATCGACATCTGGTGAAAATTTCATGTCAACAGCACCTTTAGAAATATATATACTGAGAAAAATGGTGACGTGTTCAATACTTATTTTACCCGCTGAATTTTAATTATTAATTTATAATTGTATAACACAATATAATTTTTTTTATAATTTTGCCATAATTGTTTGTTATTTATATTTAAATTGTAAATATTAGATTTTTCTCTCAAATCTTTTAAATAAAAAAACATACATTTTCAAACTGTTTATTAAAGTGTTCATATGATGCGATTTCAATTGTTCCTTTCTCTTTGGAGTGTTACAAGCTCTTGGTGCATAAAGAAGATCTGTAAAGTTGCAAAGACTAAACTCTAAAAAATGTGTAAAAAAGACAAAAAAAATGTTTTTGTAAAAAGAACAGAAAACATTTACAATACATAGAGCTGTACAAATACAATCGTATATTGTGATTATTTTTCTTATGATACTGCATCAATGCCTACATTTTTTATCTTTATTTATGAATTTATTTATCTGTGCATTCATACAATTCTCTAGAGTTTAATTAAAGGGGTCATATGATGCGATTTCAATTTTTCCTTTCTCTTTGGAGTGTCACAAGCTCTTGGTGCATAAAGAAGATCTATAAAGTTGCAAAGACTAAAGTCTCAAATCCAAAGAGATATTCTTTATAAAAGTTAAGAGTCAACCACACCTAACTAAAACAGCTCGTTCTAACACGCCCCCACATGTCTACGTCACGATGTGGCACGCAAAGAAAGAAGGAGTAACTTTTATTCTCGCTGTAGTATGGTTCTTGCCGCCGCCGCCATGTCGTGAAGGTGCTGTGTGTTTCGTTGTGAAAGCGAAAAGTAGAGCGGAGTCCAGCCAGGGGTCGTCACATGTGGTTGCCGCAAGCCTGCCCGGCCGCTCCTTCGTCGAATCCGCCAGCCGCGCTGTTCTCAAGCCCGCCGCCTCTGTTCACTCTAGCCCGCCGTGTGTGCCGCTGTGTGTTTTGTTGTGAAAGCGAAACTACTTTGTTTGACCTTCATTAAAATTAGAAAAATGGGAAATGGTCTCAGATAAATATGTAGATTTCAGGCAAATTTCAGCAAATGATCAATTATATATTATCATGATAAATTATTTATGATTTTTTTATCAACAAGAGGCCTAAATACATTATTTGATAATGTACATAGTCATTATCCCTGAATAAATTGATGTTGACAGTGCTGTTTGTCTGTGACGTGCAGGTAGCAGTCATGCAGCAGGAGCTCACAGCTCTTCAGCCAGAACTGATCGAGACAGCCAAACAGACCGATCAGATGATGGTGAAGATAGAGAAAGAGACAGTGGAGGTGGATGCTAAGAAAGAGCTTGTCAGTGCTGATGAGAAAGTCGCCAATGAAGCAGCAGCTGCTGCTAAAGCGATCAAGGTAACCAGATGGGAAAAATGTATTTCAGTTCATCAGAGCAGTACATTTCTGTCTAAGGCTCACAAAAATTATCCATGCAGGCAAACCCTTTTAATTACACAACATCAATTCTTAACAGGACAAAACCATATCTGTTATATAATATAATGACATTTAGTAAAGGATTGCATTCAAAGTGTTGGCCAAGTATTAACATTTATTTGTACATACTTGTTTAAAGTATGTTTCTGGCCTAAAATTTTAGCTATGCAAGTGAAAAAAATAATACAGATGTTCTCATGTTGCTGATTTTTCCTTCAATTCTCAATCTACTTGATAAATTAGAAAATACATAAATAGATAAACAGATATTGGCATGTAGGAATTTACAAGTCTTTAATGATGTTGGTGGACTAGTTGCACTCTTTCAGTTGAGGAGATTCAGAAAGTGGTTAGCAGTTGGAGATTTTGGGGTATTAGGACATTTTGTTAACGTTATGATCGAGAAGTTTATATCAGTTAATTTATTGTCGGATAGGATGAGTGTGAGGGAGATCTTGCAGAAGCGATGCCAGCACTGGAAGCGGCTCTCTCTGCTCTAGATACACTGAAGCCGGCTGATATTACTGTCTTGAAGACGATGCAGAATCCTCCTGGTCCTGTCAAACTGGTCATGGAGTCCATCTGTGTCATGAAGGGCATTAAACCAGAGAGGAAACAAGACCCCGGTGGATCAGGTATGAGAATGTGGCACACATGAGAAACACAGGTGAAATATATCACACACTCTATTATTAAAGACGATTAAATACATTTGGTTGAAATTATTTGCACAGGAAAGATGGTTGAGGATTTCTGGGGACAATCTAAGAAGCTTCTTGGTGACATGAAGTTCCTTGAGAGCCTCAAGACGTTCGATAAAGACAACATACCTGCACCTAACATTAAGAAAATCAGAGAAAAGTTCATAGACCACCCAGATTTTCAGCCTTCAGTAATCAAAAGCGTGTCTTCTGCTTGTGAGGGCCTTTGCAAATGGGTGCGTGCCATGGAAGTATACGAACGTGTGGCGAAAGTCGTTGCCCCCAAGCAAGTGAGATTAAAGGAAGCAGAGGAGGAGTTAGCCGTGCAGATGCAGAAGTTATCTGTGAAACGTGCCGAGCTGAAGGAGGTGGAGGATCGTCTGCAGGCGCTGAATGACACATTCGACGGCATGATACAGAAGAAAAAAGACCTAGAAGCAAACATAGAGCTCTGTTCCCAAAAGCTAATACGAGCTGAAAAACTAATCGGTGGTCTGGGAGGAGAAAAAGACAGGTGGACGGAGGCTGCTCGGCTCCTTGGCATCAAATACACCAACCTTACCGGCGATGTGCTTTTGTCCTCGGCTATGGTATCTTATCTTGGCGCGTTCACTGTCGATTACCGCGTGGAGTGTCAGCGAAAGTGGCACAAGCTGTGCAATGAGAAAAACATACCATGTTCGAAGGATTTCACACTTAGCAACACTCTCGGAAACCAGGTACTGATCCGATCGTGGCAGATTGCTGGATTACCAGTGGACGCGTTTTCAACCGACAATGGAATTATTGTCTCAAACTCTCGCCGTTGGCCACTCATGATCGATCCACAGGGACAAGCCAACAAATGGGTCAAAAACATGAACAAGGCCAATAAACTGTCCATCATCAAGCTCTCAGACAGCAACTATGTCCGTACCCTCGAGAACGCCATCCAGTTCGGCACGCCAGTCCTCCTGGAGAACGTTGGGGAGGAGCTGGATGCAATTTTAGAGCCGGTTCTCCTAAAACAGACCTTTAAGCAGCAGGGCGTGGAGTATATGAAACTTGGTGAAAACACTGTGGAGTATTCAAGCGATTTCCGGTTCTACATCACAACAGGATTGAGGAATCCACATTACTTGCCGGAGGTGGCGGTGAAAGTGTGTCTTTTGAACTTCATGATCACGCCGTTGGGTCTGGAAGATCAGCTTCTGGGGATCGTCGCCGCTAAAGAGAAGCCAGAACTCGAGGAGAAGAAAAACCAGCTAATTCTCGAAAGCGCAGCCAACAATAAGCAGCTAAAGGAGATCGAGAACAAAATCCTGGAGGTCCTTTCTTCTTCTGAAGGGAACATCCTAGAAGACGAAACTGCTATTAAGGTTCTCTCGTCATCTAAAATATTGTCAGAGGAGATTTCCGAGAAGCAGAAAATTGCGAGTGTGACTGAAAACGAGATTGACGAAACTCGAATGGGTTACCGGCCGGTTGCAGAACACTCATCCATTCTGTTCTTTTGCATCTCGGATCTGGCGAACATCGATCCCATGTACCAATACTCTCTCACGTGGTTCATCAATCTGTACCTGCAGTCCATCGCTCACAGCGCGCCTAGCGATGACCTACAGATCCGCATCGCTAACATCTTGGATCACTTCACCATGCGCGTTTACTATAACGTGTGCCGCTCTCTGTTTGAGAAGGACAAGCTGCTGTTCTCTTTGCTTTTGACCGTCGGCATTATGCAGGGCAAAGGTCAGGTCGACGATCTCGTCTGGCGCTTTCTTCTCACCGGAGGCATTGCTCTGGAAAACCCTTACCCCAACCCGGCCCCGGAGTGGCTTTCGGATAAATCGTGGTCCGAAGTGGTTCGGGCTTCTCAACTTCCTTGCCTGGAAGGATTATTTGAACACATGCAGGAGAATATCGCACAGTGGAAGCAGATTTACGACTCTGGTCATCCGCAGGACGAGGAGTTACCCGGGAAATGGCGCACAGTAGTGGGCATGGAGCGCATGGTGGTGCTGCGCTGCTTCAGACCAGATAAACTTGTGCTGGCGGTACAACAGTTCATCGTCGACAGAATGAGCCGGACATACATTGAGCCACCGACCTTTGACCTGGCGGAGAGCTACAGTGACTCTTACTGCTGTTCACCACTTATCTTCGTCCTTTCTCCAGGATCAGACCCTACAGCAGGTAAAATAGAAAGATTTTTTTTTTTTTTTTCAATGATTGTTTTTGAACATAGGGCTAAGCCAATAACTTATTATATATCATTAATCAATATACTATTATAGTTTTTATTAATATTTAGAATTTTTATGTTTTCCATTTTCATTTTAATAAACCTATATAGTCTGTATTAATTTTTATTGCAGTTTTAGATTTTGTTTTTTTTAGTACTTAAAGTTAAACTAAACAAGCATGAGAGATGTAGCCATGGGAACTAGCTGAAATAAAATAAGTTTACGTTTTTTATATCTTATTTTATTTCAGTTTATTTTATTTAAAGTAATGAAAATGTTTGTTGATAGTTTTAGTTGATGATATCATGGGATTACGATTGTTACTCTTCAGAATAAATGCAGATATAATATTAATATTTTTAATATTTCAATATTAAGTGAA
Organism: Sinocyclocheilus grahami; assembly: GCF_001515645.1. NCBI lineage: Eukaryota > Metazoa > Chordata > Actinopteri > Cypriniformes > Cyprinidae > Sinocyclocheilus > Sinocyclocheilus grahami. Next base: position 353,559 of record NW_015505937.1, read on the forward strand.
ACTGCAAAAGAGAAACTAAAATGGTAGAAAATGGCAAATACAATGTACATTCTAACAAAGTCCCTTTAAGGCAAGTCATGTCACTCTGCGGCCATCTTTGAAACTCCTCTCGGGCATGCAAGTTTAGCTTCTATCTCTTTGAATGGGGAAACATTAAATTCTCCAAAACTGTTCGCCAAGCTTACGGTTACATTTCATATTGAAATCACCAATGAAATATGACAACTGTATAATAAATGTTGTTTATTTTGGTAAAATAGCATTAGAAAAAGCTTATTTCTCAGGCTAGACCAGCCAGTACACTGATAGAGTGGCCATATTGAGTGTTAAATTTTTTCCCCATTCAAATTATACAATGACATATTTTGGGTATTCTATAGTCTTTGGTTCTAACCATGTGTTTTGTGGTGTCAATTATTGGCTGTAGAAATATTTAAATAATTGTATGATTATTCTAGTTGTTTATTATCTATTTTTAATATTAATATACTTCTGTAGTTGACTTTAAGCACACTTTTGTTTACTTCTGTAATATGATACTCAAATGTTGGGTTGCTGCTTGAAGACCAATGTAAAATCTGGGCGTTCTATGTAATATTATAAGACATAGAATAACAATATATGATTGTTTCAGTGCAGCACTAAACATTTACAACTAAATTATGTTCTTACACTCTTTGTCTTACTCAGGACTTCTGAAGTTTGCAGATGACTTGGGAATGGGCGGCAGTAAGACCCAGGTGATCTCTCTGGGTCAGGGTCAAGGTCCAGTAGCTGAGCAGCTGATCAGAGCAGCACTGACCGACGGCACCTGGGTTGTGCTGCAGAACTGTCACCTCGCGACCAGCTGGATGCCAATGCTGGAGAAGATTTGTGAGGAGGTCATAACACCTGAAAACACACACACCAGCTTCAGGTAAAAATAACAACACATGTGCATCTAACACACTGTGCCGTTTCACATAAATTATTATGGCCACACTTAATTTCAGCACAGAGTTAAAATTTGTGGATACATGACAAAGATAAAGAACATATCCAGGACATGTTTAATCTCAAAATCTAACAAAAAACTAAATCTCTCAAATTCTCATTAGTGTAAAAGGTTATTTTTTAATTATTATAATATTAATATTATAATATTATTAAAATAATCATAAAAGGCAGTAAAATTAATACTACCGTTATGTATACTTAAAATTGTACTTCTTAAAAGGGGTCATCGAATGCCCATTTTCCACAAGTTGATATGATTCTTTAGGGTCTTAATGAAAAGTCTATAACATACTTTGGTTAAAATTTCTCAATGGTAGTGTAAAACAACACCCTTTTTACTTTGTCAAAATCAGCTCTGTTTTCAGCAAGCCGTTTTAGTCCATGTTCCTTTAAATGCTAATGAGCTCTGCTCACCCCGTCCCTCTCTTCCGTGGGGTGACGAGCCATTTTCATGAGACTTTTTACTTTAGCCGCGGAACTTGCTAACTAGCACATTATTAGGAAAGGCGGTTTGCAAAGATTCATAAAAGAACCTTATACTCACTTCTTCTGTAGGTGAGGCTGGATAACGAATGATTTGCACGAACATAAACGCATTTAAGTAGATCGGGGATCGGTGCATTCCCTTCAAAAACAAAGGTAATCCACTGCTCCGATGTTGGGAGTAAATGACGACTGCTATGTTCATTATTACATCCAACAACAGAACACCTCAATCACTTATGAGCCAATCTTGTCTACATCTGCTCCGGCATCGAAACAATGGCGGATTGATGACAGCTCACTCAGGGCGGGTCTAAGGTAAAACGCTAGTGTCAATCAACAATCATGGGAGGGCATCTGAGAATGGCTTGATATGAGAAAGGGGAAATGATTTAACGAGATTAAAAACAAACACTGGGTGGATCGTTATCATTATAGGGTGGTAGTGTACACACACTGCCAACACACATTTCAGCTCAAACAACTTGTAAAAGTGCATGTCGCATCCGATGACCCCTTTAAATGAAATTATATTAGTAATTAAACTGATAACCAAACTCCAAACTCCTTTTGTTTTAGGTTGTGGTTGACCAGTCAGCCGTCTGACAAGTTTCCAGTGAGTGTTTTGCAGAATGGGGTGAAGATGACGAACGAGCCTCCCAAAGGACTGAGGGCAAATTTACTGCGTTCTTACCTCAGCGACCCCATCTCAGACCCTGCCTTCTTCAGCAGCTCCGCTAAGCAGGACATCTGGCAGAAGCTGCTGTTCGGCCTTTGTTTCTTCCACGCTCTGGTCCAGGAGAGGAGAACATTCGGCCCACTCGGTCAGATATGAATCTGTAATGCAGTTTGCTTTCCTGTCTGTCATCCTTCATTTGATTCACCATCCATCTCTAAACAATCTTCTGTGAAACTCTGGCATACTATCGTCAATCTAACTGATCTAATATTTTCTAAACAGTCATTATAGTACTGCAATCAAATGGCAGTTTAATAGGCTGAGGCAGTTATAAGTTCATAGATTGATTCTCCTGAAAACTATAAACAGTATTATAAAAGCAAGCTTGTTAGTGGTGCTTGCGAAGCTGGATTTTTATAATTTTTCTTCAATACAAACTTTGGTGCGTAACTCATCCCGTACCATTTGTCATAGACCCATGAAAGAGGCATCAAATCATGAAGCTTATTGAGGTGAGGTGTGGTATGACTTTTCTACGTGATCAGGGATACGATGTTCGCACAGTGGGCAAAAAATCAGGGGGAAAATCCCATAGACTTAATATTGTGACCAAATTTGATGGCCTGTAGCTCTGAGCGAGAATTTCTTAGAAACGTGTGGGTCACCACATTTGAAGAGGCTGGCAAGCTGTTTGAGGACATACCCCGTGATGAGTTGTACCCCTTAGGCACAACAGCCAGCCGAAATCGCCCCTTAAACATACTATAGTAAGGAACTGAGCACATGCATTTTTCCTACTTTGGTAACTTCCACAGGAATTTTGCATTGAACATAACTCTTGATCACAGTGTCAAAGAGACATGGGGCTGGGCTGATTTTACTCAGACAATCAGTCAGTCTCTCATGATCATCATGAAGCTATCAAGCCATGCCCTAGCAAACATTTAGAGCACTCTTGCAACCATCTTCCCATACCCATGCAAGGGAGGGAAGTGCTGGTGAAACACCTAAATCTGTTATCAAATTTTATTTACGTTAAGTAACCCATTGTTATTTTTCTAACTTTGCTCGGTGTTTCACTATAGGAGATATAGACCACTCCCGGATTGCACCCATATCACTGCTATCCAACAAAACAATTAAATGGGCACCGACCTGCCGGTTCCCAGCACTGCATGTGCTAAGCATGGCTCAGACACGTCCAGTCTATAAAACCGCACAAAAGTATGTGGCGTAGCCCAACTTGCTGCTGAACAAATATCTTGAACAGATGTAGCCATCCCCCGAGTGGAGTGGGCTCTCAAGCCCTTAGGCGGTTGAATACCTTTGCAGATATAAGCTAAAGATATAGCCTCTATGATCCAGTGAGACAGCCGTTGACGAGGCAACGGCTTCTTTTTGTGAAGAGTAGCCCATGACACAAACAGCTGGTCGTGAGTCCTAAAGCCTGCTGTTCTCCTCACATACATATGAAGAGCCCATACTGTACATAATGAATTCAAATGTTGCTTCTCCGGAGAAGAGAATGGATGAGGGTGAAAAGCTGCGAGTTCAGTAGATGAGCACCAATATGCTGAGTCAAATACCTTAGGCACAAAAGCTGGGTTAGGACGAAAGGAAACCTTAGTGAGCCCTGGAGCGAACTGCAAACATGACGGGCTAACAAACAAAGCCTGTAAGTGACTCACACGCCTAGCTGTTGCTAAGGCTATGAGCAGCACCATCTTAAAAGAGAGAAACTTAAGCCCAACACCCTCCAATGGCTCAAAAAGGTATTGAGAAAGGGCTTCTAGGACGATGGATAAATCCCATAAAATCAACAAAGGGGGAAAATCACCCAAATAATCAAAGGGTGCTGGCCTGCCGATTTCTCGCCAAAACCTACATGACAAGCTGAAATAGCTGCTAAATACACCTTAACGGTGGAGAAAGCCTTACCCTTATCTGGAAGATCTTGAAGAAAGCATAAAATATCCCTCACTGAGCATTGAAAAGGGACAATATGACCCTGCTCACACCATTCTTCAAAGACTCGCCACTTATTACTATAAAGTGAGCGAGTAGAGGAGGCTCTTGCACTCTGTACAGTAGGGCTGTCAAAAAATATTTAATTTCGAATATTCGTCGAATTAAAAAAAAAAATTCACATTTGAATGCAAAAACGTTGCATTCGAATTTAAGGTCTGCGTCAGCCGTCAGGCAGCCTTATCAGTGGCGCACGAGATGCGATGACGATGTATGTGTCATTGATTGCATTTGAATGCTTTTGTTAGCCTATCCAGTTGAACCCACTAGATGCGGTGCTGCTACGTTACATTACATTACATTATTATTATTAGGTAATTACATTACCTCTGACTTCTGCGTGTCGCCCAAGCCTGATGGGTTTAGCCATAACGCTCTCTCACCTGACACAGCCAAGCCCATCACGCGGCCACAGCCTTGAACCGCGCCGTGGGAAGAGTGCAGAATCAGATCGTTCACCATGCAAATTTCGTCCCAGAGTGCCGAGCCCTTGAGTCCAGCTGCAGCCCCATCTCCTCCAAAATCTCCGATTGATACGCTGACAGTAAAGTCACCACGTTCAGCGAGCACACGGACTGCTCCGCGTATTTATACATCCTCTGATATATCGAAGTGGTCAGCCGCTCCATTTTACTCGGCAGCGAAATCTGAGAGGAGGCAGAAATAGAGCGCCGATTCGGATGGAGGTGATAGGCCACTAAAGACTCTACCGCTGGGGATCCGGCCAACCCCAGCTCCCCCATCCCTTGAATCTCCAACATGGAACACCCCTTGGTAGGGAGCTTGCTTTTAAAGGGGCTAGACCAGTAGCGGGACATTTCCTTCATGCAAGCAGGCACGGCAGGCAGGAGTTGTCTCACTCCAGGCTGAGCAGGAGCACCTTTTTCCATCATACAGGTCCCTCTCAGCTCCTTCGGCATCCTTGGCCAAACTAGGCCCAATTTCGCCTCGGCTCGTTTGCATACCTCATGCAAGTTACTGTCTACTTGCAATGCCAAGTTGTTCGTGCTCGGAGACCTAGACTGTTGGACGGGGAAGAGGGAGTTGTCTTCCTTCTCTTCATTGTCCATATCCAAATCGATGAGATCAGAATTAGCATCGCCCTCTGCATCCTCGTCCTCCTGATCACCCTCCTCCTGCGTGAGCAGGCCCTCAAACAGTGGAGGCATATCCGGGGATTCGGCTTCCATCATGTCTGCCCAGCTCGTACTGGCTCGCGTCAAGACAGTCAGCCGCCGCAGACTGTGTGGCCGCTCCAGACAGACAAGGGTCCTGCTTGTTAGCCACTGCCACGCTCAGCCTCCTTTCTAAGATTTTCAACGGCAATGACACACAGTGAGCGCATGTTTGTGGATCCGCCAGCGACGTTTGAGCGTGCTTCGGACCCATACACACAATGCACATGGGGTGAGGGTCCCTGCCCGAGATGGTAGCTCCACATGAGGATGGACATGGGCGGGATGCAACCACAGAAGTAATGCAATCCACAGACTCGTCACAACACGTTAGCCTGCTGGTCTAAGGTAATTAAACCTTCTGAAGGCTCGCCTTGACGCATTAAACCTCTAGTTGACTTAATGTCACCTACCGCAGTAATTTAATACGCAGTAGGCCGATTAGAATAGCTCGCCTTGATGCGGACACTATTCTAATTGTTAGGATATCACTCAACACAATCCCATCCAACTAGCCTCGCGTTCGGTGGCGGGAGTCCAATGACGGCCCGTCTGTTGAACAGTTTAGCGAAATCAGCAAAGTCAGGATGTGCTGAGAGAGCTTGCTACAGTCTCCCATGGGAAGAAAGCGCGAATGACTTTGGCAGGGGTCGACCTGACTGATATAGGTGGGGCGGAGCCTGGTCACAGGTTGACCTGTCTGCCAAAGACAGATGTGGTCTCATAGGAGCTTCTGCAGTTGGTCACGCCCAAAACGATTCTCATAGTGAAACACCGAGCGAAGTTAGAAAAAGAACCCAGAGGCATATCTTCAAATCCGAATGTCATAAGAGGCAGGGGGGTTGGTTTATATAATTCATACTGGCCAGCAGCTTTTGGAATATCGCCATTGCCAGCTGACAAGCCACTCCCTAACAACCAAACGGAGCACATTAGCAACCATTTAGCAAGACCTATATCTCTGTATCAGAACATCTTATAGACATGGGACTTGGTTCTTTTGACTCGTTCTAGCAAACAGTACTTCCAAAATGCTACAGTGCTAGCAGTGAATAACTACTTGCTAATAGCGATGAACAAAGTGTTAAAATGTGCTAAAACCATAGATAATTTAAAAAACATTATAAAATAGACCCTAGTAACTGCACAGTGCCGAGTTTTGCCACGTTAAGCACCACTTGCACCTTTCTCAGCAAACGTATGTATCTATTCTAATATAACTCATTTTTATTTATTTATACTGATGATCTGGGAATTATTAGGAAGATTAATCATCAATGTATATGGGAGCCAAGTTTCTGAATTTTTAATTTTATTTTTTTATTAAGACTCATAATCAATACTGGAATTTCCTGTCCGAGATGACTTTTGTCTTCTCCAGGGTTTTTTATTGTGACTCCAAAGTTGTGTTCATTCTTCTTTCTTTGTCTCTGTCTCTGTCTCTCTGCAGGTTGGAATATTCCATATGAGTTTAATGAGTCTGACCTGAGAATCAGCATTCGTCAGATCCAGATGTTCCTGGATGAGTATGAAGAGGTTCCGCTAGAGGCCCTCAATTACCTGACCGGTGATTAAGCAGACAGCCACTCAGGACACCCTAACAACCACCTAATTATGCCCAAGAAACCACCCAGAATGCTCTAGAAACCACATAGCAATGTCCTAAAAGCCACTCTCTCCTCAATAACTGCATAGCAACCACATAGTATAAAAATCTTTCTTTTAACATTTTGTTTAGACAAAAGTCATTTTTTCAACCCTACTGTACTCATGTTATCTGTAGGAGAGTGTAATTATGGTGGGAGGGTGACAGACGATAAGGACCGCAGACTGCTGATGTCCCTCCTCTCCATCTTCTACAGCTGGGAGCTCATTGAACAGGACCAGTATTGTGTGTGTGAGGGAGATCTGTACTATGTGCCATCACACGGTCCATACCAGGTACACACAAACACTGTGTACTCATATTTATCAATTAAAAGAGAAACATTTGACATTGATGAACTACATGGATTCTACTGATGTTAAAATTGATAGTTCACCTAAAAATTACAATTCTGTCATGTACTCACCCTCATATTGTTCAGAATCTGTATGACTTGTGACCTCTTTCTTCTGTGAAGATGTTTAGTGGGATTTTTAAGCGGTTCTTAGACAGTGACTGGCCAAAAAGTGCCATAAACGTATCATAAAAGTAGTCTCTTGGTACTAAAAGTTTCGTGAAGTCAGTTGATTTCATGTATGTATGCATGCATTTGTGTGGTTTCTTTTAATTATTTATGTATTTTGTTTCAATCATTCATATTATGTATGCATTTATTTACACATTTTTTCATTCATTTCATTTTATATATTTTTAATGCGTTTATGCATTTAATTTACTGACAATAAGCTTTAACTGTTAAGGGCAACATAAATTGTGCATTTTACAGATTGAATCAATTGTTTATCAGGTTTTGTTTTAAATTTATGCACAAAACAGACCCAAATTTCATTGTTATTAACTAAAAATCTTGCTCTCCGATGATCTCTTTTGTATGTAGAGTTACGTGGACTACATCCGCAACCTTCCCATCACTGCTGAACCTGAGGTCTTTGGCCTCCACAGCAATGCCAACATCACCAAAGACAACCAGGAGACCAATCAGCTGTTAGATGGAGTGCTGCTGACTCTGCCGAGACAAACTAGCGGCGGAGCCAAATCACCACAGGTGGGAGGATGCAAATCATAAATGATAAATGATTGGCAGTTTTGTGTACCTGGTCTTTCTGACAGTAGGTTTGTCTGTGTCCACAGGAAATAGTGGACGAGCTGGCCGGGGGAATGCTGGCCAAACTCCCTCCTGATTTTGACATTGAGATGGTGACCAATAAATACCCACTCCTGTATGAGGAGTCGATGAACACCGTCTTACGGCAGGAACTTATTCGCTTCAACAGGTACTAGATTTATTCGTTACCTACATCAATTTGCATATAATACATCATTATGTTCTTGTAACTCAAACAGTAGCGCTTGCAATGCCAAGGTCATGGGTTCAGTTCCCAGGAATGCATGAACTGATAACATTTATACATTTAATACAATACAAGTTGATTGGATAAAAGCATCTGCCAACATAAATGTACAGGCTGTCAAAGGTGGTCCGTAGCAGCCTGATAAACACCCAGAAGGCACTTCGGGGGCAGGTTGTGATGTCAGCCGAGCTGGAGAATGTCTTCAACAGTCTTCTCGTTGGGAAAGTGCCAGCCATGTGGGCCGCAAAGTCCTACCCTTCCCTCAAACCCCTCGGAAGCTATGTGTCCGACTTTCTCGCCAGACTGCAGTTCCTACAGGTGAACACTAGTGGTTACGGCTAAGACAAATGCACACAACAAGAGAGAGGCTCATGGTCCTTTAATGTTTGTAAAAAAACAAAACAAAACAAAACCTTAAATCGTTACCAACTGATGCACCTAGTTTCAGGGTAAATACAGTCAAATGAGTTGCTATTATAATTTTATTAATATTTTGAATTAGTTTTTATTATTGTATTTTCCATTTTTAATTTTAGTTCAAGTTTTAGTAATTTTATTGTGTTTTTGCCATTTATGTTAGCTTTTATCTATATAGTTTTTATTCGTTTTTAATTATAATTTTTATGTATTGTAGTACATTTAGGTAAACTAAATGAATATGAGAAATGTTGCCTTGCCAGCTAGCTAAAATGAAATGAGTTTTGAAATATTTTTAGTTAATTTTTAGTAACAAAAATGTTTTTTTAAACCGTTTTAGTTTCAGTTAATTATACCCTGCCTAGATTGCAATTAATGTCATTATCAACATGAAAGAACAGTCTTTTTAAATATGTGTAGGGCGAAACACTTCTGTCTTATAGTGTGCACTATGCTGAAATAGGACACTCGGTCGGCACTGATCACTGTGTGCACTGATATTATTAAAACCAGTTGTCCACTACCTAGGACAGTTTTGCAATACGAACCAAGAATTTTCCAATTTTTAAGCCATCTTTTTGTGTGTGTTTTAGGACTGGATTGATAATGGCCCTCCATCTGTGTTCTGGATATCTGCATTTTATTTCACTCAGTCATTCCTCACTGGTGTGTCTCAGAATTTCGCTCGCAAGTACACCATCCCCATTGACTACATCGGCTTCGAGTTTGAGGTCTGTGTGCCAATGAGAGCATACAGAAACTGATTCATTTTAAATGTTAATGCTCACCAAGGCTGCATTTATTTGACCAAAGATACAGTAAAAACAGTAATATTGTGAAATGTATAAATAACTGTTTTCTATTACAAAATACTTTAAAATAGAATTTATTTCTGTGATGCGCAGCTGAATTTTCAGCATCATTACTCCAGTCTCCAGTGTCACATTATCTTCAGAAATCATTCTAATATGCTGATTTGCTGCTTAAGAAACATTTCTGATTGTTATCATTGTTGAAAACAGTTGTGCTGCTTTTGTGGAAACTGTGATACATTACATTTTTCAGGATTCTTTGATGAATAGAATGTTCAAAAGAACAGCATTGATGTGAAATAGAAATCTTTTGTAACATTATGTCTTTACTGTCACTTCAGATCAATTTAATGCATCCTTGCTTAATAAAAATATTAATTTCTTTTAAAAACAGCCATTATGTATATAATAATGTGCATCTCTTTTAGGTCTGTAAACAGGAAACTCACATGGAGCAGAAGCCGGAGGATGGTGCGTACGTCTGTGGGTTTTTCCTCGAGGGAGCGCGCTGGGATCGAGAGCACATGGTTATCGGTGAGTCTGTTCCTAAAGTCCTCTTCGACACGCTGCCCATAATCTGGCTAAAGCCCGGAGAGAGCGCCAGCTTCCTGCACGAGAGCATTTACGTCTGCCCCGTGTACAAGACCAGCGCCAGGCGTGGGACTCTCTCCACCACTGGTCACTCCACAAACTACGTGCTGTCCATCGAGCTGCCCTCGGACAAGCCACAGAAACACTGGATCAACCGCGGCGTCGCCTGCCTCTGCCAACTAGACAACTGAGCATATCAGAGTTTGCATTTATGTGTTTACATTTTAACACGCCAAAAACTGATAATACAAGACTACAGTACTATCATTGTTAAGTTTAATACAATTGAATAGAATAATAAAACAACGATGCATGTTAACATAACTTCAATGCCACTTAAATGTACAGAGACAAACCATTTAAGGGTGTAAATTCAACATACAAAATAATAAACTTTAATTGAAATACAGCTAGATACTTTAAATGCAACATTAATTGAGCCCTTTATACAATGCAGTATATGACAAATATAATTTAAAAAACAGCTCCCATTAAAGGGATAGTTCACCCAAAAATGAAATTTCTTTCAACATTTATTCGCCCTCATGTTGTTCCAAACCTTTCATCTGCAGAAGATGATATTTTGAAGAAAATACCACCACTGACTTCCATACTATTTTTTTCCATTCAAGACAGAAACTCATACAGGTTTGGAAAAACATGAGTTTTTTGGTAATTTTTGGGTGAACTATCCCTAATATTACATTCATCATGCTTTGCACTGGCAGTGAGAATAACTTCACTATGATCTGTTTCATAATGCTGTCATTTTAGCTAGAAATAACATGAACAGACAAGAATTTATAATGTTCCAGGGTGCTTCTGAGCACTTTAAAATCAGCACAGTCTGTATGTGTCAGGTCTCATCGTGAGACTGCAGGTACAATGGCTTGGCTTGTTTCCTCAGTCTCTCCTGAGCTCGTAGCTTTCTGCCTTTCTGAGTGGCCAGACCCATCGGAGGAAGATACGACTGAGAGAGAAGATATATACGACATACTTCTGTGTGAAACTCACGGGAACGACAAAGAACATGTCCTGTATCAAGTAAGATTTCACCCCAAACTCAAAAGAACAGACAACAAAGCCTTTTTAGGATCATTAAGACTTTCTGAATGAACTATTACTTTCATTAAAGTTAAAAACACATCTATGGAAGCTTGTTTCTTGCACAGAAAAAAGGAAATCGCAAACTGTGAATTTAACTATTCTGAATTTTTTCTCACAATTGAGTTTATATCTTACAATTTTGTCTTTTATTTCTGAATTCTAAGTTTACATCTCGCAACTCAGTTTTCTTTGTTTCCACCGTGGAATAAAAGTGTAAAAAGGTAATTGCAACTTTTTATCTGACAATTCTGATTTTTCTCTCAATTCCGTCTTTTTGTTTTCAGAATTCTGAGTTTATATCTCAGTTCTGAGCAATTTGTGAGAAATGTGACGGACATTTCTTGATGAGTTCATATTCTATTTACAAATATAGTAATATTATTATTATTACTGCTTATGATAATATGTAGAGATACTACTTACTGGTCTAGGATATGGGTTCCTATAATGCAGTCCTGACATGAAAAACAGAAAACAACCACTTTTAGCTGCTCACCTGCTATTTGAGAACACCAAACATCTAAAAAATGATTAATGAAAAAGGACAATAATTAAATTGCAGTAACTATTTGATGTAGGATGCACACCTATCTCTATCCGAGCTTCACACTCTTCAGTGCATCTCTTGATTGATTCTGGGTCTGTTATCTGTAACAGAGAGAAGTTATGGGAGAACGGGACAGATGTGAGACCTATAGCAGCTCATCTTTGATCTGAGGTCAGTGCACACCTGCTGGTTCTGTCTGAAGAGGGTCCGAGCCTCCTGAGCGATATATTTCCTCTCTGTGTCAGTGTCCTGTGGAAGAGCAGATTGCGCTGTCCAGCTGCGTGCGATGCGCAGGACCCTCCTGTAGAGAGACAGCACATCTGAACGAGACATCCGGACCACCTGTGAACACCAAACACAGTACAGCAAATCTATGAATTTGACATTCTATAATGACAGTATGCATCGTTTCACCTTTGATCAGCTCTCTAGGATTCCAAAAATAATTTTAGATTTTCCTTACATTCATGTTTACCCTTTCTCTTAATTTGTAATGCTCATAATTATTCAGATGGAAAATGCATTAAATGAAATTAGAAAAGAATGCAAAACAAAATATATATACACTGAATAATAATTATATATATATTTTTTTCAACAGTTATGCAGCTTGAATTAACAATTAAATATCTGTTTTGTATATTATACAGTACAGAATTATATATTACATGATTACTTCAACAATTGCGTGTGATAATTGGCAATGTAAAATAATGAATATATGATTTTTATTAATAAATTATGCAGCATGACTAACAAAAAATTATGAATATATATAATTAATATATATTATAGTAATAAAGTGTAAATTCATATACATTAATAGACAAGAGAGAAAGAAAATGAATTAACAATTATGCAGCATGATAATATATAAATAACATTATTTTAAATCGCTTATTACCTTCCTGTATACTTATGTTGAAATCATCATTATTATTCAGTATAAAATATTCATACACATACAAAAAATGTGATACAGACAGAAATCTGCGTGTGTGTGTGACAGATCTTGCCTGACCTCTGTGTTACTGTTAGGTAAACTAGATACATGTCAATGAGGTTTGCAATATATCTGACATACATTATAGTTATTACAGTCTTTTCGCTTTATTCAGTAGGAATCTAGCTGCTCGACAGCCCTACTTCCTGATTAAATACATATTACCTCTGCGTGATTAGATCAAGCTTATGTGAGCACTTCCGCACTCCAGCGTCCACGTCTCGAACTAGTCCTTAACGCTCTCACGTTGCGCAGGCAGAGATCCGCGGGATGTTTGGGGGGAGCTATTTCTGCGCGGCTTTTGCGCAGACCTTCTCGAACCCAAACAAAAAGAGAAACTGCGATCAATCGGCGGCCGATCCGCGTTTCTGTGGTTCCGTGCGGCCGCATCGAGTCTATCACGATCCTCTCAGACCCCCAGCAGCGATCCAGAGGAGTGTGGGAGCTGGGAAAGGCGGAGGTTTGAGCGGAGCCGGCTCGGACCAGCGCAGGTTCGGTTCGGGGTCGGGTCTGTAGGAAGGGATGCGGGGGAACTGTCAACTATGATCATCTATTGACCCAAAGAGCATCTGAAGCACACAAAGAGAAGCTCTTCTCCTGCGTACACACAGAGATTCAGAACCGACCCGGTTCGGCTGGAGGCTGGGATTAGCTTTAGCATTAGCATGACAGCAGGGATGCGCTGATTCCGATGCATTTCATCATCTTTCCACAGGTAAATCAACACAAAACGCCTTCGCTTCACATCTCTGCTGCCTTTCTGACCACCATCTACACATTTTAAGAGTTTAAATGAAGTTTAGTGTGTATAAATGAACCAGCCTCATCTGAAGCTAACCAGCTAAGCTGCTAACATGAGATCAGCTCTTTAAAATGTTTTTAAAAGTCACATTCATTGTTTCGGTACTCAAATAGTCACATGTTAATATATCAGAGCTGTCAGTATGCTTCTAGAGCTCATTTATTTAGGATAGTTGGTGTTTTTGCTGTATAGACGGACGGTTAATCGTAATTTAAAGGAGAAGTTTCTCATTTAAACTGATGGAGACTCTTGGCTGTGGCTCAGATCTAGTGAGTTGCTTACATAGACAGCATTATCAGAATCAAATATTGCCTATGATGCCTAAAAATGCTGCATACATATCAAATAAATGGCCTAATAATGGGGTATGTGTAATTTAGATGCTCAAAAGGCTGCATTTGCCTGTGATGCCCTAAAATACTGACTAGATAGACAGCATCTGTGTGTAAGCATCTATTTCATAAATAATAGTCCATATCAAGTTAACTGTTAGTACATAACTGACTATATAATCATGTAGATTATATTCAAATAATTTATTTATAAATGACATTTCATATAATAGAACTGTCAGGAGTTGATATTAAACATGAGTTATTCTCACTAACAAAGTACCATGGTATTACTGTGTTTTACAGTGATGGTATTACTGTGTTTTACAGTGATGGTATTACCGTGTTTTACAGTGATGGTATTACCGTGTTTTACAGTGATGGTATTACCGTGTTTTACAGTGATGGTATTACCGTGTTTTACAGTGATGGTATTACCGTGTTTTACAGTGATGGTATTACCGTGTTTTACAGTGATGGTATTACCGTGTTTTACAGTGATGGTATTACCGTGTTTTACAGTGATGGTATTACCGTGTTTTACAGTGATGGTATTACCGTGTTTTACAGTGATGGTATTACCGTGTTTTACAGTGATGGTATTACCGTGTTTTACAGTGATGGTATTACCGTGTTTTACAGTGATGGTATTACCGTGTTTTACAGTGATGGTATTACCGTGTTTTACAGTGATGGTATTACCGTGTTTTACAGTGATGGTATTACCGTGTTTTACAGTGATGGTATTACCGTGTTTTACAGTGATGGTATTACCGTGTTTTACAGTGATGGTATTACCGTGTTTTACAGTGATGGTATTACCGTGTTTTACAGTGATGGTATTACCGTGTTTTACAGTGATGGTATTACCGTGTTTTACAGTGATGGTATTACCGTGTTTTACAGTGATGGTATTACCGTGTTTTACAGTGATGGTATTACCGTGTTTTACAGTGATGGTATTACCGTGTTTTACAGTGATGGTATTACCGTGTTTTACAGTGATGGTATTACCGTGTTTTACAGTGATGGTATTACCGTGTTTTACAGTGATGGTATTACCGTGTTTTACAGTGATGGTATTACCGTGTTTTACAGTGATGGTATTACCGTGTTTTACAGTGATGGTATTACCGTGTTTTACAGTGATGGTATTACCGTGTTTTACAGTGATGGTATTACCGTGTTTTACAGTGATGGTATTACCGTGTTTTACAGTGATGGTATTACCGTGTTTTACAGTGATGGTATTACCGTGTTTTACAGTGATGGTATTACCGTGTTTTACAGTGATGGTATTACCGTGTTTTACAGTGATGGTATTACCGTGTTTTACAGTGATGGTATTACCGTGTTTTACAGTGATGGTATTACCGTGTTTTACAGTGATGGTATTACCGTGTTTTACAGTGATGGTATTACCGTGTTTTACAGTGATGGTATTACCGTGTTTTACAGTGATGGTATTACCGTGTTTTACAGTGATGGTATTACCGTGTTTTACAGTGATGGTATTACCGTGTTTTACAGTGATGGTATTACCGTGTTTTACAGTGATGGTATTACCGTGTTTTACAGTGATGGTATTACCGTGTTTTACAGTGATGGTATTACCGTGTTTTACAGTGATGGTATTACCGTGTTTTACAGTGATGGTATTACCGTGTTTTACAGTGATGGTATTACCGTGTTTTACAGTGATGGTATTACCGTGTTTTACAGTGGTTTAACCATGGTATTACGTGTTTTACAGTGGTTTAACCATGGTATTACATGTTTTACAGTGATGGTATTACGTGTTTTACAGTGATGGTATTACCGTGTTTTACAGTGATGGTATTACCGTGTTTTACAGTGGTTTAACCATGGTATTCTTTGAAGTACCTTAGGTCAGAGGCTTTCAAACTGGGGTCTGGGGGCTGTGCTGGTGGATCTGTGCAAAAGTTAAGAGAACACCTGTGTAAAATATTCTATATTTTTTACAATTATAAATGTAATTGAAGTAGTGTAATTTTTTACTAAATAAATAACAAAAATAAGATTTAAATTAAAGATGAAATTACAATTAAATTAAAAAGAATAAATTATAAACCAATAAAAATGTTGATTGAAATAATCACGTTAGATTGAAATCAATAAACATTTGATTAAAATAAATTAATAAATGATGAAATATATAAGATTAAAATATATAAATAAAAATTAGATTAAAATATTTAATAAATGAGTAAATACAATTTTACAGTAGTATAATAAATGGTTATAATAAATAATATAAGTAGGTGAAAAAAACACAAAATATTGCTAGAAACTTTTACATTAAACATTTATAATATTTTTTTCATAGTGTAAATTGCAGAATAATGATATTTGGGGGCCCATTGTATCAAAAGAAAACGGAAAACCTCTGCTTTAAGGTATCTGACTGTGGCATTCGTATTTTTTGGATAGGTTATTGATATTAGGGCTGCACGATTATGACAAATCATAATAGTCGATTATTCCCTTGAAATTGTAATTGCGATTATTAATTACGATTATCACAATTTACATTGAATTATTACCGTGTTTTACAGTGATGGTATTACCGTGTTTTACAGTGGTTTAACCATGGTATTACCGTGTTTTACAGTGATGGTATTACCGTGTTTTACAGTGGTTTAACCATGGTATTACCGTGTTTTACAGTGATGGTATTACCGTGTTTTACAGTGGTTTAACCATGGTATTACCGTGTTTTACAGTGATGGTATTACCGTGTTTTACAGTGGTTTAACCATGGTATTCTTTGAAGTACCTTAGGTCAGAGGCTTTCAAACTGGGGTCTGGGGGCTGTGCTGGTGGATCTGTGCAAAAGTTAAGAGAACACCTGTGTAAAATATTCTATATTTTTTACAATTATAAATGTAATTGAAGTAGTGTAATTTTTTACTAAATAAATAACAAAAATAAGATTTAAATTAAAGATGAAATTACAATTAAATTAAAAAGAATAAATTATAAACCAATAAAAATGTTGATTGAAATAATCACGTTAGATTGAAATCAATAAACATTTGATTAAAATAAATTAATAAATGATGAAATATATAAGATTAAAATATATAAATAAAAATGAGATTAAAATATTTAATAAATGAGTAAATACAATTTTACAGTAGTATAATAAATGGTTATAATAAATAATATAAGTAGGTGAAAAAACACAAAATATTGCTAGAAACTTTTACATTAAACATTTATAATATTTTTTTCATAGTGTAAATTGCAGAATAATGATATTTGGGGGCCCATTGTATCAAAAGAAAACGGAAAACCTCTGCTTTAAGGTATCTGACTGTGGCATTCGTATTTTTTGGATAGGTTATTGATATTAGGGCTGCACGATTATGACAAATCATAATAGTCGATTATTCCCTTGAAATTGTAATTGCGATTATTAATTACGATTATCACAATTTACATTGAATGATGTTTATACCATTGTTTGATGCAACTGCATGCCGTATATTTATATGAAAATAAACAAGCTGAAAACACTAACTGAAAAACCTTTAGTGCTTTTCTATAGTATTAAGCCTTCAAATGTCAAATATACATCGGATTGGTTTCTTCTTTAAATTATAAAAAAGTACAAATATGAATGGTATTATAATGTTATACTAAAATTAAAACAATGGGAAAACCCTTAAGATAACATTTAGGAAGAAAAAGCGTGCAGAATAACATAAGTGGACTTTGAACGATTACGTAATCGTGGCATCCATAATTGTAATCGCGATTAGAAATTTGATTAATTGTGCAGCCCTAATTGATATGTATTTTAAGTGCTTTGGAGTGGCATGTAAATACTATGGTAAATGAGTATACAAATCATACAGTACTATTACACACCATGTAGTACATCAATAAATATAAAATTACTATATTACTAGCATTTCTTGTATGTGATAGCTAGTTTTCACCGTCCGATCAAGTTTTCTTATATCCTGTTACACTGGTAAATGCAGCGCATAATGGAAGTAAATGGGTGTTGATTATCAACCTGCAAATGTGAATTTGTTCTCGCTCTTGACCTTTGACCCCAGCTGCTGGCCACATCCCCATCAGGTGTGCGTTGCTGTGACGATGACCCCAGTCAGGTTATATGTCATTTAATCGTGGCATCGGTCACACCAGCAATCCAACACCTCTAATGTAACCCAGCTCCCATCTACTCTGTTTTATTGAGGTTACCTCGTGGGTATTGTGTTGTGGGTCGGTTGGTTAGTTAGTTAGAGCGTGAGGAAACGGTTTCCAGTCTTGTGATGGGGTGTGTGAAAGTGTGTCGGAGGACTGAGGTGTGTTGTGTAGATGCTGCAGATGGTGGTGTGTGCCGTCTCGTTTTCTAACAGCTCTTTGGTTTGCTTGGGCTCAGGCTAGCGGATGTTCCGCCGTCTCCATGGAGTTTCCTCAGATGACACATCGCTTCAGTGCTCAGGGATTTGGGTGAGTTAGTGCGTCCCACACTACTACACCACACGTGTGTGTCCTGATCGCTCTGATCCCAGCTGCTCAGCTCAGCGCTCGTTATAAAGCGCATCATTCCTCAGCTGGATGCTGATTGGTCGATGCAGCGTTGCGGTGTATGTCACAGCACAGCATCCATAGAGACCAGCTGTTAAGGTTACCTTACATGTCAGCACTAGATCTACTAGCATAAGGGTGACACTTCATTTAGATGAAATAATGTTTTAATGAACATTTCTGTCCGTAGTATGTATTTTTATTATGGAGCAGCAGCTCAAGAACGCTGCGTTTTAAGAATAACAATGCCCTTTATTTGTAATATAGATTTTATGTAAAAATAAAATAATAATTAAGAATTATTCATATAAAGTGAATAGTCTACTTTATAATATTGTATGTGTTCTTTCATAAAATGTTCTGCTTGTTTACATTGCTTCATTCTATATAAAATAAATAATATATTAAGTGAATATTCTACTTTATAATTTTTTTAATAGTCTCTCTTGTCTACATTTATACTGTATAAATAAAACAAATATAATGTTAAATAATTATCATTAATAATTATTAATGTGAAGGTAAAGGTAGAAGGCAACATTTTGTAATTTCATAAATATCCTGTATTAAAATGCTCTATTTAAATTCTGTATAAAATAATTAATTTCAATAAATAGTATTATATGAATATTGATTTTGAAGTATTCTATAATTTGTAAATTGTATATGTAAAAATTATAATCAATAATTATTAATATTATGTAAATATTATTCTTAATAATTTTGTAAGTACTCTCTTAAATTGCTGTCTCTCAATTAGGGGTGGGTACCGTTCAAATTTGAACCGGTACGGTACTGGCATCAGTACCTGAATTTCGGTACTTTACTCTCTGTGTAATTACAAAAACATTTATTTCAGTGAAAAAAATAAGTCTCAATTTCAACATTTTGAACAATAGGGCCCTACAAACTTTTCTTTCTTACTTTTTTTTTCCTTTTTTTTTTTCTTTTCCAGAAATTCTTGTTTTAATTTTTCTGAAAATCAAATGAAGGCATTAAATATTAAATATTAAAATTAAATCCTTTTATTTTTTGGCAGACAAACTGAGGTTTACTGTTGAAATTAATTCAAGGAAGAAAATTTGTGTGAATATTCATTTAAAACATTTTTAATAGGCTAATAATTGTATAATTTTTTTCTACAATTAAGTGATTAATCTGGTTGTAATATTTATTTTTATCATTTAATTGTTTTATTTAAATTTGATAGAAAATGGAATATTTAAAGATGTACATTTATGCTGTACAAAAGTAGCCTAATACAAGAGTAATATATTTCTGTTGCATGTTAAACCTCACTTTTATTTTGACAGGTTGCCATGAAGTTTCTGTGTGTATACAGTATGATGATGCTAGTTTTCTCAAATTAAACGGTAAAATTCCCACGACGTGACTCTCACAGCAGCTCTGGAGATTGTTTTTGTGTTCATGCCGTCATATAGTGAGACGCAGAGGCCGGAAATCACCGCGAGCGTCACGCATGCTTCAGTATTTGTGTAGTAAACAAAAACGTGTTTCCGCCATTCATACATACAACGAAACATGCAAACGGAACATGCAGGATTCATATTTAAACTGTCTTTTTGCATTTTAAAATTCACAAACACTAGTTCATATCGCGATTCAAATTAATTGGCAGTGGCTACTTTTGATTTATTCATCCAAAATTGACGAATTCCGTGGCATTCCGCGCTGTAGAGTGAATTTACGTTTTTATGAACGAACGTGAACCCGTCCACGTTTTCGCAGAAACCATGTGGCCCTAGAAATGTAACCACACTTCAGAACATTTCGGCTTGCCCTGTGTGTTGTTTGAACGAGTTGCAGGGGTGACCTCACGTCACAGGGTCTCTCTTTCTCTCTGTGTAGCGTATGCGCCCAGATGCGTTCTCAGGTACCGAAATTTGGCACTGATTGATTTAACGTGAATCAGTACTCGGTAGTACCGACGCAATTCGGTCAGTACCCTTAAAAGTACCAATCTCGATACCCAACCCTACTCTCTATATAATTCTTTTTGAAGCAGATAAAAAACAAATATACATTATATTACATTATTATTATTAGTGATTGATTTAAAGTAAATATTCTACTTTAAAATTTGTATATAATCTCCATTATAATTGTAAATAAAGTAAATTAGATATATATATTTCCTATTCTAATTATATAATAATTATAGTATTTATAATGTACTGTCACAGCTAAAGGACATTGTTAGCCAAAGGTTGTAATTCGACAATAAAACACATTGTCGAGAATCTTTGTATTGGATTTTTCACATGTCTGATTACGGCAATAAACATATTTTATTGGACTGTCCAGCTTTTATTGTATGTAGAAAACTCTTTTATGAAATGAAGCCACTTAAAGAGTTTAGTATAATTTTGCAGAAAAAGATTTAGAATTTTTATCATGTTAATGTATGTTAACTTATGTAATATAACTTGTGTTTGTTTGTTTGCTGGTTTTCATTGTATTTGTTATACTTGTATTTTTTAATTGTTTTTGGCATGAAAATAGCCTAAGATGCTGACATGGCATTAAATAATAATATACTACTACTACTACTACTACTGATTACAGCAATAATTCATATTTTGTTACAATTAAATAATTTTTTTAAATATATGTTTCAAAGGCATAACATAGTGGTGCTCATAAGTAAACTGTGTCTCACGGCTCTTCTGTGCTTGAGAGAAAAATAAATCTGTTTTTTTAATATGGAACGCATAAACAAAGGCCAGAAACAAAGAAACCCACATGATGAATTATGGACACGCATTGTTCTCATTCCTCTGAAGACACAAACAGCTCATTATTAATGTGTTATTCTGAGTGGGATGCTGCGACGTTTAGCCAGGTCTGTGCAACTGGCCTGGTAACACAGTTTTTCAGTACGTTTGCTCCTGTCGTGGTGGAAGCATTTATGAGTCATTGTGTAGCCAATCAGAATGCGGGAGGAGCAGCGGCTGCGAGAATCATTATGCATGCCATCATACACTGAATACTAGTTCAGCGACCACAATGAATAGACTTCACCACACTGGTTAGTTAACGTCCCGCCTTGCCTCTCATTCACTGGCAGGCTGCAATTTACCACACACTGTATTACTGGTTTTCTTTGTTTGGCTGGATAAGATTCATACAAGATGATTCAATGGATCTGCTTTTCCAAAAAAGAAATGCAGAATTTAAAAAAATCACAAGTTCAGAAAACAGTTCAAGAATAGGAAGTGTTAACCGCAGTGAGATACGGCAACGCTGTGTCTAGGGAACTTTGTGTTTATGGCCTCAAAAAGAGGAACAATATACGTGCAATATAGATTCATCTGATCGTCATTGTTCTTTGGAAGTGGGATGAAAAGGGTTGTGAAATCCTCCTTCTTTGACATTTACACTGAGCTAAATTAAAGCCCGAGACACTGCACGATTTTAGCAATCCTATAAGATCATTGCAGATCACACTGTGCGACATTGATCTAATAAACTTGGCTACTACGTGTGTTTAGACTGTACGATGATGACACCTATTGACTAGTACGATACGACGCACCCTACTATAGAAGAATAAAACGTCATGCGCTAGTGGTAAACAAGAAGAGCATAATAAATCGCAGTTGTAGTTTTTATGTGTGCTGAAAAAAAGTGGAAGCGGCAAAAGAGGAAGGCATAAGAGGTTTGTTTTAGCGCCATGTCACGCTGATTTCATGTCGCATTTTTATTGGCTGGTCAGTAAACGTGGATCGTAGCAGCAAACACACTGTGCGATGATCACTCTGTATCGTAGGCTGTCTTTGGTCGCAAGAGCGAGACAACGGCCGTCTTTGAGCCTCTCGCTGTACGAAACAGAACCACTGATTAGGAGCCACGATTGTTTCGTCTGGGACAGCCGAAAATCGTGCAGTGTGTCTCAGGCTTAACATGAACTTGAAGCGTAATTGATCCTATACTTCATATTTCAGTGATGCTTTAAAGTGACTCTCTGTTTGATTCTTTGTAATGAATCTTTAGGGCATGGTGACTGCTGTCCGTCAGCCAGAGCAGCGGCGTCTAGCAGGGGCCGTCTGGACCTGAGGGAAGACCTCCGAGAGAGGACGCGGACGGGACCACCAATACGGGAACGAGAGCGAGAGAGACATGGGGCAGTGTGTGACTAAATGTAAAAACCCCACATCCTCTCTGGGCAGTAAAAGTGGTGAAAAGGATGCTGGGAAATCGCATGGTAAAAAAGGCGGCGGCGGTACGGGTGGCACACACAAGGAGGAAGTGGCCAAGTCCTCCGCCGACGTCATATTCAATGGCACCAAAGTGTCCGAGGTGACGGTGGAGGGCACCACGGCTCCGGCCGTCTCTGCAGACGTGCGGCGGGAGCAGAGCACACAGGACGGGGAAGGAGTGTCGCTCGATCGGATCGACGAGCTGTTCTCGTGTTATAAGGACGAGCATGAAGATGCCATCCTGGAGGAGGGGATGGAGTGCTTCTGCAACGATCTGTGCGTCGATCCGGCTGAGTTCAGAGTGCTGGTGCTGGCGTGGAAGTTCCAGGCTGCTACCATGTGCAAGTTTACAAGGTGAGTTTGAAATTGAGATTTTTAATATTTTTGAAAGAAGTGTCTTCTGCTCATCAAGGCTGCATTTATCTGATCGAAAATACAGTAAAAATGTGAAATATTATTACGATTTTAAATAACTGTTTTCTATTTGAATATATTGTAAAATGTAATTTATTCCTACATGTTGCCGCAAGCCTCCTTCGTCGAATCCGCCAGCCACCTCTGCTCCCTCTAGGCCGCCGTGTGTGACGCTGTGTTTCGTTGTGAAAGCGAAA